>NC_081343.1:39080520-39119696 GCF_029784015.1 Lycium ferocissimum
CTTGATAGCACCGCTTCAAATTACCCCTTTGATAAGAATCGGGTTTACTTGAACAAAACAAGAATTATAATGCGGAAGCGAAAATACGAAGATTAAAGACAAGAATGTAAAGATAGGCGAAATTCAAGAATAAAATCCCTAAATTTCAAGATTAAGTGATAAGAACCCTAATTGGTCTTAGTATTCAAAATTAGTGGATTAAGACTAATTAAGATACTAATAGAGTCAATTCAAGAACTTATATCAAAAGTGATCTAGACCCCTATTTCGAAGAAATTAGAGACAATAATTAGTATAAGACTAATTACCTTCTTTAATTGACGAATAAGAACCAAAGATATCAAGTACGAATTAATCTTACCTCTTAAAAGAATCGTTCCTATAAGGTTGCAAGATAAATCCAAAGTAGCCACACAAAGGTGTAAAATAGAGAAACTCTCAATAATAATAATATTTGTCTAATGAAAATAACAAAATCCACCCCTATATATAGGGGAAACTTATCCCAAATAGAATGGGATTAGAATCTACTTTTATGAAAATAATTAAATACTAAAACCTAATTAGGATTAAACTAGGAAAGCATGTAAAATAATTGGCAAACTTTTTCCCTAATAGAATAAGGAGAAGGTTGCCCAAAAGTCACTTGTACGTGTGACTTTCTCCAACCCAATTTGGGTTGGATTTAATTCCTTTCTCAAGTGTAAATTTCGGCCTACGCATGTGGCTTGAATTTAATCTCTTTTGGGCTCCATGTGGGGGGTCCAATCTTTCTCCTCTTGAGCTTGGACTTGGATCATGAAATGTGTGTAATATTTAGCCTATTCTTTCCGCATAGTGCTTGGACTCGTTCTGGGCTTTTCTTCCACGATAAGCATCTTTTTGATTTCCAATTGAAGCCTAGCAACCTTGGCTTGCATCTCCTTAGCTTGTGACCTTGACGACGATCTTCTTAGGGCTTCTATAGCGCCATCCTTGCCCATGGAGCTATCAAGAATGAAGAGAAAGGTAGAGACAGAAAAAGTGAGGAGAATATTGACGTGGCTTCAATCAAGACTATTGATTTTACTTGGGCACATGACTTCAATATGAAAGTGCATTGAGATATACTGGAGGTCAAATTACTGGGGGACTCCGTACCAATTATGGGTACAATATTTCTATCTATCTATGACTTGGCTTCTTTTTTTATGCCAAGGAAAACATATACTGTATCTTTTTGTTCTTCATTTTTTGCTTTTTTCCCCGACAATTTTTCCTTTATTTTATTTTGGAAAACCAATGAGTCATTATTTTGAACCTCCGATACTTTTTTCTACTCCAAAATCTTTACTTTGACATTATTGATGTGTTAAAATCCAACTTTAATTCTTCCTCCTCTAACTCACTACAGTCTCCTAACCTCTTCCTCCATTTTCTTCTTCACCACTAGAAGTTCTATCCAGCAATTCTTCAGCCAAGCTTTATGTGTTTTTTTCTTCGATTTCATTTGATTTTTTTGAGTTGCTCATAATTTTATCACCACTTTGACTTTCATAATGAACAAATACTAAGCTTTCTAGAATGAATATAAGGCAATTTTCTTATCATAGCTGAATTTAATTTGCCACTCAAACGTTTCCTACTTTTTCCCCGACGTGAGTTGAATAATTGTTATCCTTCTTCCTTTTCATATTCTTTAACACTTAAACATGGTGTATTTTCGAGCGAAAAAGAACAATATTAGAGTAATGTATAAACTATATTAAGCAAGCCCACAATCCAAGAGTTTTTATGTTCTCATGCTATATTCAATATGTTGAGACTCGATAATGTCAATAGCTCAACTGTTTTGGAATTTTATTTGAAAATTATATTTGATCGTTGAATTATTTTATATTTAACTTTTTTTCCTGAAAAATGAATAGGTAGGGAAACAAGAAAGAAAAAATAACAAATTAAAATGAAAGAAAAAGAGTAAAACATAAAAGACACAGGTAAAGGTATATTTTCACCTACAAAGATTATTAAGAAAAAGATCAACGGTATGTAGTAACTCAATAATATCACAATGACGAAAAATTAGAGAAAAACTAATGTTATTTGATTATAAGATTGACTAAAACTTGAAATCTCATATATTTTGATTTGATGATTCATTCTAATATTCGAAATTTTCAAAAGATAAATCTCAACAATAAAAGTTACTAATTGACAACTAACTGATAAAATAGTAACTAACCTGTATATTTGACTATACCAAAAAGGGAAGAGAATGAAATCTCTTGTCCTCTTACAATTTGAATAGAGAAAATGACCTTTTCGGATCTCTTATGTGTAAAAACAAAAAACTCTTGTAAAAAGACTATAAAAGTAATTACTATTTATAAATGGCCTACAACCCCCAAAAAGGCTTCTAACATACTTTAGGCGAAAAACTAGAAAAAGTTCCACAATGATTAACCAGCATTTTGTTGCCAAATAAATACGCCCTTCACCCACTCCTAATTAAAAAAGAAAAGGCAGACTTTGAAATAGCAGAATCATAAAAGCTAAGGCACTCTTTTTTTTTTTTTCCCCCCTGTTAACAAGATAGTATCACATATAGTATTTAATATGCACCAATGTAAAACGAATTGCTTATATATGGGAGCGCTTTGTCGAATATATACATGAGTTATGAGAAGGTAGTCTATGTTGAAAAACCTATCCGAAGTTACCCTAGCGAAAGAAGTCCCAGTTTACAAGTCCGCGACTTAAGTGACACAAAAACAAAAAATAAAAATTGGAACTAAAATAACACAAAAAAATAAATAAATTACAAAAGTAGGAAAGGTCCTTTCACGCATAGATTCTGTGCGTGAAAGAGGCTACCTTTTTTTCTTTAAGCTATTAAAATCATGTTTTTTCCATACTTTGGGTAAAGATTAGTCATGTTTCAAAATTCCGAAATATCAATCTTTTATATAGAACTTAATATCTTTTTTTGCGTACAATAATGTCGGCTCATTACATCAAGTATAACTAAACGTTTGGATCCGTCGTTTTAGGGGTTGTAAAGTGCCCCGAAGTAAGTTTTGTTTGTTTGGAAACTTGTCATCTTTAAGTTTAAGTGTCATATTTTATAGGGTTTTGATCTAAGTGTTTTATTATTTAGTCAAATCGAATGTACAAATAAAAATATTTTGATCTACCTTTAATTTTTTATATTATGTCGTTATTTTTCTTTTTTGTCTTTTTTGTTTTTGCTATGTCTTTTGTGTAATCTGCATATTTTTAATGTAATGTGTATTTTGTATTGTTTGGAAACTTGTTATCTTTATGTTTAAATATTATATTTGAATGTACAAATATAAATATTTTATTTAACAATAATTCATCCAATACGAGAGGTTTATACCAATTCAAAAATGTTTCATTCCATTAAATTACAATACTAATTCAAAGCAATACAATACTAAATTACAATAACAATACAATCTTCAAGTTCTAGAGGCTCTATTACTGAGACGTGCTTGTATCACCACGGCCTTGTTGCCCACACGAACGCTTGTCATGGTCATATTGCTTACATGTAGAGCACTTGCGAGAGTAAGTTTTTTCACTGACATCCATTTGATTGGGTCTATGACTCCGTGAGTTAATGCCCAATTTCTTGATGTAATCCTTGTTAGCAACCATTGAAAACGGCTCGTTTGGCCAATAAGCTTCATTACCAAGTGGGTGGAATTGACCGGAATATGCTCTAAGGTAACTGTAGACCTTATATTCTCCCGCCATTTGCCATTCTCTCGAAGCACTTTACAGCATGAGAACACGGCATGTGGTACGTTTGCCACTTACCACAAGTGCATGTTCTTGTTGCCTCATAAACGGTATGTACGTTTCTACCCTTACCATTGTAATAACCCGTCCTAACTTCATACATACGTTGAATGGGGTCATACTCGGTCATTTGGTGAAGCTAACATTTTTTTCTGTAATGCTCCATCTTTTTTAAGGGCTTTGGCATCCATGTCCCGCCTTCGGCTAATATCGATCTGGCCTGCCTTGTCCTAACCACAAATCGCTCAACAACTTGCTTGAAAGTCATTTTCACCATTGTGGTGACAGGTAGTCCCCGAGCAGATTTTAGCAAGCCATTGAAAGACTCTGAGCTGTTTGTTGTGAGCATGCCCTATCCTTTGCCTCCATCAGCATGAAGTGTCCATTTTTCAATTTCGAGCTTCATCAACCAAACGTATGCAGGTTCACTAACTTCCCTAATCAGAACCATTTTTGCAGCCTATTTTCTTTGTTGATGCTCCATCGCGACCCCCCCCCCCCCCCCATATTAATTTCTTTAGAGTGTCATTGTGAAATTTTGATTGCAAATTTGACTTC
Source organism: Lycium ferocissimum (assembly GCF_029784015.1). Taxonomy (NCBI): domain Eukaryota; kingdom Viridiplantae; phylum Streptophyta; class Magnoliopsida; order Solanales; family Solanaceae; genus Lycium; species Lycium ferocissimum. The sequence goes on from NC_081343.1 coordinate 39,084,883, forward strand.
AAGTGCCTTAAGCAATAGCGATGGTAAAGAAGGGGAGGCTGCCACCCCAGCAAATTATTCATATTGTGCAATATGCCTTTATGACGATCAGACAACACGCATATGCCCGCACGATCCTTCATAACATGAGTCTTCAAATGGGTAAAAAAAAAATCCTCCACGGGTCGTTGCTCTCGTTAGCGGCAATTGCGAAAGCAAGAGGGAATATTGACCCATTGGCATCCATTCCTACTGCAATTAGGAGCTTGATGTCGTATGCACCATATATATACGTGTCATCTATGGATATCACTAGCCGGCAGTGACCATTTAGTAATGATCTTTTAATTGATATAAGACATATAATGTACTAGGTAGGATAAGTTACCTTGGTGTTTCGACAATGTCTTTAAGTAACACTTGAGCAATCATGTTTGTATCTAAATTATAACGATCTGCTCGATTGTCTTCCATATCACAAGTGTGGTTTTGGCGGAATTTTGTGATAGCCCACATACCATCAGACTTAACAATTCCCCAAAGCAACCACTGACAGCCTTGATACCATCGTCTACAAACTAGCCTCCATATCTTTGTGTTTGACTGATCAATCTTAAACTCCCTCATTTCCTTAAAACAATAAATTTTGACACCCCGTTGCAACGCCTTTTTAGATGCGAACATCATTCCTACTGCAAGGTAGCATTGATCTTTGTTGAGATACTTTAGTTCAATCCAGGTTTTTAGGTGACTATGATCATCTTCTCTTGTGAATACAAATGCATCATCACGACCTTGCAGGCTGTCAAGATAAGGGATATTTTTAGAATGCCACTGAATTGGGCTTTCAGAAGTTGGGTTTTCCGCCATCGGTGGTGGTGCATTGGTTCTTATTGGTTTTGGCTTTGAGGAATATTGTTGGTCATACCAACTTGAACATCATCATCATCATCGGTTACCTCTGCATTTTTAGCTATTTCATCGTCATTACTTGATGATGACTCATAATAATTTGGAAAATCTTCATTATCAAGTGCATTCCTCCTCCTACACGAAAAGTAGCATATTTTAAATACCAATATCATATATATATATATACATATATATATATATATATATATATATATATATATATATATATATATGTATATATATATATATATATATATATATATATATATATATATATATATATATATATATATATATATATATATATATATATATATACGGATTATTTAATATTAAGGTGATGAACTTACTGATGTTGATAAGCATTGCCATGGTGTGGAGCAAAAGTTAGCATCAGTAGGGCTTAAATGCCCAAAAAACGTGTTATGTCAATGCCTCGTGGAACTCCACAAGAGTTTAATTTTGCTCTTAACCGTTTTTGCGAAGAGAACAATCGGATGCAAATACGTTACCTTAGGGTAGAATATGGTGTACGTGGTAGCACAAGATTTAGATCCAAGTGGGATTTGGACTGTGAGATGTCCGATGAAGATTAATATTTTTTTTATATAAAGTAAGTAGGTAGGGTCATAAAGACCAACCACCCCTCCCAACTAGGGGTACATGGGGGTTTGCAACTATATAAATAGCCCTTTCTTTTGTTATTAGACTACAACGTATTCAATGCCGAGTAGTAGTAACTCAGTTTGGTCTTTACTCCTTCCAAAAGAACCAAATAGCAGTGATGATGAGAGTTCAAATCATAGCAGTTTTTTGGGTGATAACAGTGATTTCAAACTAGATGAGATAAATCCCCACCTTCTTATAGAGCGTAATGATGATTTCTACAGTGTGAAATATTCAGATCGGCAAGAATATTATTACGGTTTACGCCGAGAATGGTCACATCGACTTGCCGAATCAGAACGTCTTGTTCGTGACTTGAAAAATCTCAACGCTCTAATACCAACAAGGTACTCAATAACCATGCCTTGAGTAGGTCCAAAAACTTGCGAGCTTGCCGTACTAAGGATTAGAAAAGAAAATAATAGAATGCTGGCAAGACATTGTAGATTTTACATGCTAAAGTTGGCTGAAAAACAAGCATCATCAATCGGTAGAGAACTAACATCTACTGAAAAAAGATGTGTCTTAAGAAACCGCCAATATTTTTCTGAGGGCGATATTGAAGACTTCTATTCTGATGAAAATTAGGGGTTATTTAAGTTCTTTTAAATTTCTGACTCATGCGGTTAATTTGTATTGTTAGTTTATGACACTACAAAAAAAGCGCTGATTACATAGGGATTTTCCTACGGATAATACAGTAAAATCCCCATGTAATTTGATTACCTGCGGATTTTCCTGCAAAACGAAATTCGTTGGAAAAACCTTCATGGGTAATTATTACATGTGGATTTAAAAATCCCCAGGTAAATTACCTGGGGAATTAAAATCCCCATGTACATTATTTGCGGATTTATCTGCGAATAATATCAAAAATTCGCATGAAAATTTTGGCAGGAATTAGTGTAAAAAGGAGATTTCTTGCGGATTTACGTAGGAAAAAACCGCAAGTAATTCCCCATGAAGATCCCCAAGTAAATCCGTAGGTGAAATTTCATGTACTAAAGGGAATTTCTTGTGAATATTTATGAAAAACTTCCGCAGGAAAATTCCTAAAATAAGCCCCAAGTAAATCCGCAAGAACACATTTTCGCAAGAAAATCCCCATGAAAACTCCGCATGTACATCCCCAAGTAATATTCGCATATAAATCGCTAGGTAAATTTTGTAGTTAGACAAAAATTTAATTTGAAAACCACCAAAAAATCCCTAGGTAATAGTTTTCACAAAAAATTCCCTATGTAATTCTGCGTGAAATTCCCCATGTAATATATTTCTGCAGGTAAATCCCTACATAAAATAAATGCGATTCAAAATGTTTTTCTATAAAATCCGCAAGTAATTTATACATTTTTAAAATGCTATTTTTATTTAATTCTAAATTTTATTCTATATAATTCAACTGTATCTATCATATTCATCCTTATACTTTAAGGACACCGCTCCACATAAGTCTAATATAAATCATCAAAACCAAGAAAAAACACAATTCATAACATCAATACCAATAATGCGGCTTAGTTCAAAAACAAACAAAATATCTCAAAAGTGAATCCCAAATAGTACTATCAACTATCTCATTCTTGATCATAGTCACTTTCATTCACGTTTTCAGCATCAGAATCACTTCCATTCACGTTATCAGAGTTGTCACCACTTTCATTTTCATAACCTTGATGTCTTCTTTGAGATGATCGCTCATTTGTAGATGATGCATTGTATACATGCTTCTTCAATAAGTCTAATTCCTTCCTCATCCTCTTATTTTTGCGTCGCTCTTCCTGCAACTGAGCATATAAGTCCGCATTGGAAGCATGTACCTGGGATTTAATCATCTCATCAATTTCTCCCGTTAAAGCCGATGTTGATTGCTTATTTGCTTTTACAGATCGACCTAAGGAGCCAAGACCCGCAACTCTTCCTTTTTTCTTTCCACCAACAGCTTGCACCCAAATATCCATTTCACTTAATTGAGAAGGTTGACTAACTGGATTACTGTCTCCTTCCACAATTGATGCATTTTGAGAAGCTGCTAATTCTTGTTTCTTTCTTTCAAAATTGTTCTACATCAAAACACGTTATTTGAGACAATATAATGTCAATAGAACATATATTATTAGCCGAATAATTCATACTGAATTCAAGTGTCAAACATAAGCACAACAAGCAAAATTTTAATATTGAAGATGACAGTAGCTTGTGAAAGGGAGCAAACAATCTACTTATCCTCTAAAGCTGATGGACTCCCAAGTTTCTCACTTATCAAATCCAAACTCATAATGTAGAAGGCACAATGAGCTATGTGTCCACCTGCTGCATTTTTAATCAGGGAAGAAAAGGATTTAGATGTTTTTTCACTCTATCTTTGCCACAAAAGTAGATTAACAAACGAAAAACGATAAGGGAAAAGGGAAAACGAGAAGCCAGCAAAATAAGAGGAAAAATCAACCGACCTCTATAAGACGAAAAGAAGACAGAATCTTTGTTGTAGAAAAGAAGAAAAAGTAACGAGAATGAATAACAGAAAAGATTATAAATGCTTTGTTCGGAAATCGAACCTTCCGTTCAGCTCCCAACCGCCGCACCCACAAAACATTTGTTCAATGGGTGCTCCTGGCGTATTATATACGTGATTAAAGAAGTTTGATATAATATATATAGTTCGTGTTAGGATTAATGGGGGCTCGATCACCCAGCAAGCTCTATATGGATCCACCCCTGTTCCTTTTCCTCTCTTAATTAGACTAAATTTTAACTTCTACATAGGGTATAAGATTTCTGGGCACTTTTTTTAAGACTAATTCACAACAGATTCATTACCTTGGGTTGTCTTAATAAGTAGTATTAGAATTTAATATACCAAAGAAAAAGAGAGAGAGAGAGAGTTAAAGTTGGTTGATTAACATTTTTGTTCTGCAATTGAAGTTCAACTAATTACTCAAAGCATAGAAACACCATTTCCTAGATACCTTTTTTCTAACCTACTAAATATGCAACAATGGTACCATTCGTAGAAATCACACAATTTTTTTTTATGTAACACAACTTAGAGAAAATAATTTAATCTACTAAAGAACACAATGGATGAACACTTACATAAGTAGCTTCAGCTTTCTCATTTACCCAACTGCTATCACTTTTCTTGCGATGAGTGTGAAAATAAAAATCTGAAATTGAAGGATCTTTTCCAGTAGCTTCTTTCTATAATCAAAGAAAGATATTATGTTATGAACGCTGAATATGATGTTATTTTATTGAAAGAAATATATTTTAAAAAATTTATAATTACCATTCTCTTAAAGATCACTCGATGAGGTATACAACCACCTATATGAAGTGATGCACCAAAGATTTGAATCACGATTCTTTTTGTTTTGTTCGGACTTTGCCTTGAACTCTGGAGACTCCCAATGCTCCTTCATCTCCTTGAATACAGCATCCCCCATCCAATGTGGCTTCACAGTCAAGTTCTTTCTAACATCTTGAAAAAGTTGGCTCATCCTTGCAGCTGCCCTTTTCTCAAAATTGCGCCGTATAGCATGATTATAGTGAGGGAGCCATCTAAATTTCTTCTCTATATAGCAAATGAGAACTGCATTAGTCATACAATCTCACACCACCTGTATTTGAACATGAAGCTATTTATAAATTTCTTTACCTTGAATTCCTCAAACCACATATTATGAGTAGATTCTGGGAACTTCTTCCAAGAAGGTCTAGCCAACTCAAATTTACTACAAATGCAATCAGTAATACCTTGAATTACTTGCTTGTGAGGATCAAACCTACATAAAATACAATAGTTAACAAACATATATGTAAAAAATTCACCTAACTACATGTATAGTTACAAGTTAGTACTATATATTACCCATCCACTTCAGGTACAATCCATATTCGTTGATCATCATCTCCATTTCCAACCGTACTAAACTAGGTGGATGGAGTCACATTGGTTGATGGTGACATCAATGGTTTAGTTTCTTGATTTATAGGCTGGGATTGATTAGGTTGTGGTTGAGATTCAATGTTATGAGGCTGAGATAGATTGTTAAGACTAGGTTGAGGCGAAGCATGCTCATTTATATGAAGTGGACCAGTATGAGAAAAGAGGGGTTGTGATGGGATTATGGGAGGCACAAAATCATTGTTATGAGGCTGGGAATGGTTGACTTCAACATTAGATTGATGCAAGAAATACTGATTGACATGAAGTGGAGCAGTGTGAGATAGGAGGGGTCCTGATGGGATTATCGGAGGTACAAAATTAGTGTTTTGAGGCTGGGAAAGATTGACTTCAACACCCTACGGAAAGGAAGACTCATTGACATGAGATGGACCAGTATGAGATGGGAGGGGTCGTGATGGGATTATGGCGGGCAATTGAACTGCCTATCGCTCTACTGCACGTGGCTTTTTTTTTTCTTGATTTTCGTCCTTTACCATTAGATTGTCCATCTCTTTTAGATCCTACACCTGACATCTGCAAGAAACAAAGAACATTAATATAATGTATTAGTGATGTAATCACTGTACAAAACATGAATAAATATAGTGATAAGTATTTCGGCTGACCATGATTTAGATATTAAAGTAATCTTTTCACAGAACTGGGCAACTTTCTTAACTGTACCTACTCATTCTCCATGTCCCTTCTTCAGTTAACTTTTAAGCTTAAGAAGGCACTACTAGTCTCCAACTTACAGATGATAACTTTGGATCCTCATTTGCTGCATAAGATAGAGCACACCAACTACCAGCAGTTGAAAAAAAATTCATACTACACTAGCTTGGACAAAATCAAATTAATGGAAATAAGGATTACACAAAGGCCTACACACTTCATGTTCAACTGATAAACTTCTAGAGAATAAAATACCACAACAAACTTCACAGGTTTGAGTTCGTAGCATAAATAATCTCTTGCTATCCATGGAGACAAAATGATATTCTGAATTTTCTAAATACTATAATATAAAAATCATAAACCAAATATAGTAATGTAAATAAACAAAACAAATTGACAAACTAATAATCTCAATCATCCTCATCTTCCTCTTCGTCCTCTTCTTTGGTTTGGAGTCGATCTTGTGAATCATCACTATAAAAAATATCCTCTTCTTCCTCTTCATCGTCATCCTCTTCTTCACTTCCAGCCTCCTCTTCTTCACCTGCTGCCTCATTATCTTCCACATCAATTAAATCATGTCCATCTTCATTGACAACGGGTTGATAACTACTTCCATCAACCTCTTCACCATCAACTTGGTCATCTCTTAAGCAATCAATTTGGTCATCCTCATAACTTGCACTAATATGTGATTGCTCCTCTTGGTAAGCAACTTCCAGATCATATCTTGTATCCACAACTCCTCTTGGCTTCGTCTTTATAACCACCCACCAATCATCCTTATCTCCTTTGCTTTCCGGGTGATTTATAATAAACTTGAGTTGCCGTTTTGGGAAAGATGAAAGGGTCAAATTTAGCATATCTTCCCCTTTTTTGAACCTCAACAATACCAAATTGGCTATCAAATTTCATGCCATGTTTAGAGGGATCAAACCAATCACAGCAAAATAAAACTAACTTCATAAATGATTTCATTGGCCATTCTAATTCAATAATCTCCTTAAGAACACCATACTATTCACTTATAGTACCATCCTGTCCGGTGCCACTAACACACATCCCACTATTATATGTACTTCTTCCTTCACCCCAAGAAGATGTGTGAAATTTTTATCCATTCACGAAATAAATAGGCCAAGATGTTGCCTTTCTTAATGGTCCCATTGCTAGGATTCGCAAATCTGGATTCTGCAACATCTCATGTGGATTACTATCGACCTATCAAATAATGAAAGCATATTAGATATACATTTTAAGAGATATGTTTTTTAGTCACAACTGATTTATATTAATCCATACATAATCTTTGAACCATCGCGGAAAGTCGGCTTCAATTTGTTTATCAATGACATCATCAATGGGATCACTGTAAGTATCTCTCAAGGCTTTCTCATACAAACTGCACCCTCTTACACTAGAACACTAGTTTCAACCTAAATATAGTTAAGCTTTCTTAATATTTAAGTTAAAGTCATGGTTGAAACTTACTTGAGCAAAGGCTTAACCTCATCACAATTTATAAGAACGTGCAACTGTGCTGCAGCAACTTCTTTATCATTTAGCCACCGAATATTATCATCCTCATTGCCATAAGTTCGACCAGAAGGATTAAAGACTGATAGAGTTGGTTGAGTTGTTTTTTTCCGATTACATCGTCATTACGACCAACTCTATTGTTGCTAGATAGGACATGAGATTCAAAATAATGGGAAGCAAAGTACGAGATTTCTTGAGCCAAATATGCTTGACAAATAGATCCTTCAACTCTGGATTTGTTTTTGATAGTCTTCTTAATTTTATTTAGGAACCTACAATAATCTTAGGAAATAAATAAATTATGCAATAAAATGAAGACACAGATAATAAATTCTTGGAATAAATATTTACACCTTTCATATGGATACATCCATCGGTATTGAACTGGCCCACAAACCCTTGCTTCATAAGGCAAATGAATCGGTAAGTGCTCCATCGAATCAAAAAAGCCGGGTAGAAATATTCGCTGCAACTTACACAAGATTACATGAATATTTTGCTCCATTTGTATTAAATAATCCTCCCGTAATACTGTTGAGCAAAAGTCTTTAAAAAATAGACTAAGTTCAGTTAATGCCTTCCAGATTGGTTTTGGAAGTGCATTAAAAGCAATTGCAATAAGATACTGCATAAAAATATGGCAGTCGTGACTTTTCATCCCAAATAACTTTAAATGTTTCATATCAACACATCTACCCAAATTGGAAGCATATCCATCAGGCATCTTTAGCTCATCCACCCATTTACATACATATTTCTTTTGATCGTCATTTAAGGTAAACTTCGCTTTTGGTTTAACCAATCTACCATCACCATCCTGTTGCAAGTGTAAATCATTTCGACGACAATATTCTTTCCAGTCCATTCTTGCCTTCTCATTATCCTTAGTCCTCTCTCTGTTGTTCATAACAGTATGAAAAACGTTGTCAAAGACGTTCTTCTCTATATGCATTACATCAAGATTGTAGCGAACCAGATTGGTCTTCCAATAGGGCAAATCCCAAAAAATACTTTTTTTGGTCCAATTATGCGATTTTCCATAACCATAGAAGTTGCGTGGACCAGATTCAGTGATCTTAGGAAACCCTCTAACTTTTTCCCACACCTGATCTCCAGCTAACCTAGGAGGAGGTCTAGACTTCTCCTTTCTCCCTTTGTAAAAAGCATTCCTGTTTCTTCTAAATTCATGATTGAGAGGCAAGAATTGGCGGTTACAATCAAACCAAGTAACTTTCCTTCCATATTTCAAACTGAAAGCTTTTGATTGTTCCATGCAAATTGGGCATGCTAATTTACCCGCTGTACTCCACCCTGATAACATGCCATAAGCAGGAAAATCATTAATTGTCCACATCAATGCTGCTCGCATAAGAAAAATTTTCTTCTTGGACACATCATAAGTTAGTACACCATCCTTCCATAATTGTTTCAGCTCATCTATTAACGGTTGAATATACACATCAATTTTCTTCTTGGGATTATGAGGACCTGGAATGATCAATGTTAAAAACATATATGGGGCTGTCCTACACATATCAGGAGGAAGATTGTAGGGAGTAACGATCACTGGCCAACAGGAGTATGGTGATGCTGATACGGCTATAAGGAGTAAAGCCATATCATGGTGTGAACCTTTTTCGAAAAAGATGCACACTAACTTCATCGGGTATCAAGTGCTTCTTATTTTTACAAAGCTTACAAGGACACCTTATGACTTTTTCGGACAAGTACTTTTGTTGACTACAAGCAAATCTAATAAACTCATCCACGCCACTTATAAATTCATCATTTTAACTACCACAAACAACTATATGCCACTCGACCAGGAAGAAGTCTATTCTCCATCCATTTTCGATGCTCAGGTATTTTCATTTTCTAAACCAGAAGATAAACATATTTAAACACATAAATAATGACAAACATATTTAAACACATAAATAATGACATTTAGACACTAGATATAAGGAATCAGTAACTTCTGAAAATTCTGGGCTGTCCTAAAAGCTCCAGTTAGGAAAATCAAATCCTTTTAAGTTAAATGTTTTCAGAAAATTATTTGGCTTACAACATCAACACACATGGGTCTATTACTGAATATCATTTGAGAATATTCCTCTTTTGTTCATTGGCTGATATTTTGTCGATTCCCTATTTAAAAAGAAGCTTTCGCACGCTAGTTGATATCTCAACCAAGAAGTGATATAGAACATACACTACGTTAAAAAATAGTTATACCTCAAAACTAATGTATTCTACAGGAATGATTGAAAGATTTATTAGCTACTCGCTTCTCAACAACAAAAGCAAAAAAAAATCTCACAAAATAGATGTAGAAACCAACCACAACCTTTTTACTTTGTTATATCAAAGCTTGTAACATTTGGTTGTGGTTAAATAATTTTTTTATAAGGTAAGATTTTATTAAAAAGAAGTATCAAGTAAACGCTGCAGCAAGTACATTAAATCTACACTAAATCACATCAAATCGCTTTGAAATCCAACAAGTCTAGCCTGAAAATTAAAGAAAAATTAATCTTGTTTAATCAAAGAAAAATTAATCTTGTTTAATCAAAGAAAAATTATAACACTCAATTAAAAAGTCTAAAGTGAAGAGGTGGGTTTTGAATCAAGACATCACAAAGCTATTCCAGTAACCCATTTACGTTAAACAATTTTCGAAATCCAAGAAATGTAATAGTTAAAACCCAAAATTCCACTATATTCACCATATTCAGTGGTATGATCAAGTCCAATTTAGACTCGGATCACCTCCAATATAATCCAGATAAGGAAAAATATAAGGAACCATTACAGAAAAAGAAGAGCATCAGATGGTAACTTACAAAACTAGATAAACACAACATCTCTATTAATCTAAAATATCAAACATTGTAAAGTTTGAGTTAACCTTTAAGCTGATCGACCTCTACGTGCTTTGATGCTACACTGTGGGGGGTCTTCTTCCCTGTCCGCTTGGAGAACTGAAGGTCTGATGCGCTTCTAGAACTGTAGCATATTTCTTTGGGTGAAGGGTTTGGGTGACTGAGAAGGATGGTTCTGGAGAAAAAGTTTTGTAAGTATTAATGAGATTTTAGCTCTTCGACAGGGAAGGTGGAAGGTCTGGCGGCATGTTTAGGAGGGAAACAATTTTAGCTCAACTTTTTTCTTTATATTTGGTTGTATTCTTATGCTATATGATACACTTCTTAGAACATTTTCATTTATATACCAGAAAATATTTTGAATTTTAAAATACAAAAGAAACTCAAATAATGTCATAGGATTGTCTAGAAAAAATATTTGAAAAAATTAAAGCATTCAAATAATGATATTTACTTGAGAAATACATGAAAATAAATTATGTCTAAAGGGTGTCTTTGGTACGACGGAAAATGTTTTCCCAGAAAATACTTTCTCGGAAAATAAGTGGTTTTCCTACTCATTTTCTTGTGTTTAGTATGCAAATTGAAAAATGTCATTCATTTGCATATACACAATCAAAACCAGTTTTGGTGGCGGAGAATACGAGTTGGGAGGTGGGGTAGGCTACAGGGAAGGGGGGGGGGGGGTTGGTGATAAGCCAAAAAAAACTTATAAAATCTTTAAAAAAAAAAATGAATTTGGAGTGCAACTTTTGGTGGTGGAGAGTACGGGTTGGGAGGTGGGTAGGCTGCGGGGAAGGGGGCTAGGTCGAAGGTTGGTGTGATAAGCCAAAAAAACTTGTAAAAACTTTTTTTTAAAAAATAATTTTTTTATAGGGTGGTGGTGGTAGGGGTTGGTGTAATAAACAAAAAATTAATACTTATAAAAACTTTTTTTGGAAGGTGGTAGGGTGGTGAGGCAATACTTAAAAAAAACCTTGGCGTGGGTTTTGGAGGGGGGGTTGGGGATGGTGTAAAAACAAAAAAAAAAAAAAAAAAAATTAAAAACTTTTGTTTAAATATTTTTTTGGAGGGGGGTGGGTTGGGTGTTAGGGGGAGGGGTTGGGTTTCTGTGTCGTTTGGGGGGGGGGGGGGTTGGTTGTAATAAACCAAAAAAAAAAAAAAAAAAAAAACTTATAAAAACTTTCTAAAAAATCAAATTTTTTGGAGGGTGGTGGGGGAGGGGGTAACAAACCAGGGTAACAAACCAAAAAACAAATACATACTTGTAAAAACTTTTTTTAAAAAATTAATTTTTTTGGAGGGTGGTGGGGGGGGGGGGGGGGAGGGTTGGGTTTTAAGTGTGGGGATTTGGGGCATGCACCGAGGGAGGGGGGGGAGAGGGGAGGTGGGTTTGGGTTTATGGGTGTAGGGGGCATGCGGGGGGGATGGGGGGGGGGGGGGGGGTGTTGGTTGAATTAAACCAAAAAAGAAAAAAACTTATAAAAACTTTCTAAAAATATCAATTTTTTTGGAGGGTGGTGGGGGGCGGTCGGGGGGGGGGGTGTTGATGTAACAAACCAAAAAACAAATACTTGTAAAAACTTTTTTTTTAAAATTAATTTTTTTGGAGGGTGGGCGGGGGGGGGGGGGGGGGGGGGGGGTCGGGGGGGGGTGGGGATGGGGAGGAGTCCCGAGGGGTGGTGGGGTGGGGTGTGGGGGAACGGAGGGTTAGGTTTTTGGGTGTGGGGATTTGGGGCGTGCGGTGGGGCGGGGGGGTGGGGGTTGGTTGAATTGAACCAAAAAAAAAAAATTATAAAAACTTTCTTAAAAAATCAATTTTTTTGGAGGGTGGTGGGGGTGGTCGGGGGGGAGGTTGGTGTAATAAACCAAAAAACAAATACTTGTAAAACCTTTTTAAAAAAAATTATTATTTTTTGTGTGGTGGGGGGTGCATCGGGGGTGGGGGGGGGGGGGGGTATAAACCAATAAATAAAACTTTTAAAAACTTTAAAATTATCTTTTGGAGGGGATTGGTTGGGTGTTGTGGGGGGAGGGCGGGAGGGCGAAGGTTTGTGGGTGTGGGGTAGGGGTTTTGGGGCATGCTGGGGGTGGGTTGGGGAATGCGTTGATGTATTTTTATTAATCTAAAAAATGTTTTCCCTCCAATTTTTATGAAAACATTTTCTCATATTTGGAGGAAAACATTTTCCAAGATCTTAAGTGCAACAAAATAGAGAAAATAGAAAAACATTTACCGGAAACATTTTCCGTCATACCAAACACACCTAAGGTCATGAAAGAAAATATTATTTAAACTATTTAGAAGATACGAAAAAATAAAATTCACAAGATAAGAAGTTCTATTTTAGTTAACCTGAATTTGACGATTGACGAACTTCCACAACGTGATGCAATTGTCTGCAAATTTACCTTATTTATTCTTTGAAATACTTGAAAATTAATTCGATGTTTAAGTGAAATTTATCGTTAATATACCTTAACCAATCAGTAGTGACAGACCATGACTTATGGTGATTGCAATATAACGTCCTCTATTTTCTAAAAGCTGGATAAAGCAATGTGTGATTGATGTCACCCAACATATCACCTTCACCTTACGTTAGCTTGGCATAGTGAACGATTAGAAAAAGGAGTATATATATGTAAAGTACTTGACTTTAGAGCGGGAAATATTTCTACAAGTGAGCACCAAGTCAAATGTATTAAAAAAAAAGGCTATGTATCTTTGCCAGGACAAAGAGAACTTTAAGACGGCCTCGTAGGAGACATTGGAGTAAATTTCTTAACTGGACATATCCCCTTCACCATACCATTGTTTGCAACTTTGTTTTACATTTGACATATCAACTTTCTCTTTCTAAGATCATCAATATAAATTTTATGCTTAATTTACTTTTATTTCATGTTTATTGTTCTTTGTTTCTACCATTTTCATGTTTTATGCTTAATTTGCTTTTATTTCATGTTATTAGTGTCTTTTTACGTAATTGTTGAATTTTGGATATGCAATAATTAATTATCTCACTAACCTATCTGAATGAATAGGGAGAAAATATTCCAAAGAATATAAATTTAAAGATAAGTTTAATTTGAAAGAAAACTTTCCAACTATAAAATCATCACTAAAAAATCCACAAGTACTTCCCTAGGTAGTTTGCAGGTAACTCTCCAAGACATAATACCTCAGGTCACATAATTCATTGGTAAATCTCCAAAGAAAAATATCCACAAATAAAGAAATCCTTAAGTAATTTTCCAAGTCGCAAAAACCCTTACATAAATTCTCAAGAAAAAAATTTCAATTAAATTCACAACAACAAAATTTGCAGGTCATTCCCCAGGATCACAAAATCCCTAGGTAAATTCGCAGCTAATACCGAAACAATATAATTCTTAAAGTATTTTCCCAAGTAATAAAATTCTCAAGTATTTCCCCAGGTAAAATCGCACCAAAGCAATCCCCAAATATTTCCACAGGTAATAAAATTCCCCAGGTAAATCCCCAAGAATAAATCCCTAGCTAAAATCGCACCAAGGGAATCCCCAGGTATTTTCCCATGTAATAAAATTCGAAGGTAAATCCCATAAAAATATCCCTAGGTAAATTCGTAGGGCGGATTTCCTGGGGATTTTCATACGGATTGAGAAAGGGAAAAAAAAAATCATTTTTTTATTCATTTACCTACGGATTTACCTGCGGATACTGTACCTGCCGGAAAATATCCCTAGGTAATTTCCCAGGTAAAATTTTGCGCGAAATGGCGCCAACCTTACCTGGGGATTTTACTGCGAATATATTTTTCGCAGGTAATATATTCCAAAATTTTAGAATTTATGAATTTCGCAGGAAAATCCGCATGTAGTTGCTGCGAAAAAATTCCCCAGGTAATATCCCCATGTAATTCACAGTTTTCTTGTAGTGTGATGAAGTCATCGATAAGAAAAAAAAATAGTAAATTTTAAATTTGCTTTGATTGTTTAAGTCTATTATTAATTTATAGAGTTAATAATACATAAAAAGTTCAACAATTGATAATTTAAAGAAAAAACTAAAATAAATTAGTACATAAAGGGTGCAGATTACATTATAGATGAAAGGGTACAACTAGTAAAAACAAAATACATAGGAATATTAAACTTAATAAACAAAATACATAGAAATAATAAACAACAACTAGATAGCACAAATAATCTTTAGGCACTTTACAACGCCAAAAATGACGACCCGAATTATCTGGGGTCCTTGATAATTTTAGCTTACAATAATAACCCCATTCACAAACATCGGGTTCTATAGTAAAGTTTGAGGTTTGGGAACTCTGAGACATGCTTCTGGGGGTGCAAAGGTGTGTTGAAGGGGTGAAAATGGAGGAAATAAAGGAGAAGAGTTTGCTGAAAATTGGCTAAGTGTTTTAGGATTTTTATGGAGGCCTATTACGCACAGATTCTGTGCGCGAAAGGACTTAAGTGTAAAGTTACACTTTGGTCCTATCGAAACCTACTTATGTAATTTTTTTTTATTTTTTTTTTTGTGTTAGTTTGGTCTTTTTTTAGACTAAAAAAGTCGCGGATTCCCCTGATTACCTCCTCAAAAGTTTTAGAGCAAATACATGAGGAACTACAAAATTAATGAACAAAAGTACTATATATATCCTGAGGAAATGAGATCTCTTGTTCACTTATAATAATAGACGAAATGATATTTTCAGTTATCTTCTGTGTTTTTCAGATCTCGTATATTAGCGAGTTGGTCTTGCTAATAATATCAAACTTAAAGTTTTTGAAATAAATACATATCCCAAATCCAATAAGAAGTCCCTAATAGTATTACAAGGAATGGGGTTTTGGTATCTTTTGAACCTGCAAAACATTAGCACCACGGCCCTGAATCAACTTGAATCGACAGGTCTCACCACTGGCTATCTTGTTATGTGTTCGAAATTCAGCCCATCCTTTTCTTATGTGAACCCTTGCCCCAATATGCACTATTTCCACTCCCCATTCCTTGCCTTCTTCGTTAACCAGTCTCAATTTCTTCATGCCAATTATGCCTGCCCATTTGGCGAACCTCATCGGGATAGTCTAAACATATTCATCGAGGCATGATTGTTACGCATTCACAGAAAGTACTTAAAGGCATAAAAAACGAGAAATTAATCAAAGAAAAAAAGAATATACTGTAGAGTCAATCAAATTTACCATGAAAGTTGAGTGTGACTTTTTAACAACTATTTCATAGTATGGATCTTTGCTGTTTAAGTTTATCACACTGAATTTGATCTTCTTTGGACCAACTTCTTCTTCACTTCCACTCTCAGCTTCTTCCTCCTCATCTGAACCACCTTTCTCTTAAAAGATTCAGTACTTACCAAAAGTAAACTGAAAACACTTAAATATACCAAATGCATAAATGTTACCTGATGACGCCTTCTCCCGCTTAGGTTTCTTGGAATAAATTGCAGGATGTGCATATGAAGGATCATCTTCATGTTTGGACTCGTCATCACTGGATGACGTGTCAACGGTTTCTTCCTCAGAATCCAGCACTATTAGTGGATCCACACTTTTAGCTCTCTTTGATCTTCTTGAAGGTCCAATCTCCTCTTCCGAGCAACTACTGCTGAGTTCCTCATAAAAAAGTTGCCTCTCACGAATGCTTCTACAACATTTAGGTGCGTAGGGTTGGACACGAAACTTTGATTTCTCAACGAGAAAAAAGAACAAAACATCACCATGTTTCAGTTGGTGATGCACCACAAACTGTTGCCAGTCTCCTTCACATATGAAATAATTGGGCTTCTCTCTCATTATCTTTGCTTCCCATGACATCCCAGCTACATCCGTTTTCAGTACGCAAGCCTTGGTCAACATCTTCTTGTGTTTTTTCACAAAATCAGACGGCATTAGCTGACAAATCAAGTTCAGCAAATGAGTTCATGAGTTAAAACAGAATTTTTGGACATCAAGAATTAACCAAAATAGAACAAAAGAGAGATTGACAAACTTACTATCTTATTCATGAAGGCTTCTCTAGATAGTAAAAGCTTGTAAAACGCTGGAGGGTTATCGGGATCCACTAGCATCTTTTTCTTCTGTTTTTGCAAGAGGAAAGACTAGGAATCAAAGAAGGAATTTAACAAGCTGCTCAGTTGTTTCACAACAATTTCTGTTCTTTTTATTTTTTATTGTTCACACTTGACTTGCACACTATACATATGCTCCATATAATAGGGACTTTTGGTTCCAACATACTCGAGACTTCTTCGGGAAGTTTTAAAATAGTCTAAAGTAGATTTTTTTTTTTTTTTAATAAATCCCAAGATAACTTTTAAATCAGAAGAAAAGACGAACACATTAATCTTGAGAAGAAAAGACTATAGATTGCAAGCTAGAAAAAGATATGTATAAATCCCAAGATAACTTTTAAATAAGAAGAAAAGACATCACATTAATTTTGACAAGAACACACTATAGTTTGGAAGCGATATGGACAAGAATAGGAGAAAAAGTTGATGCCATCAAAAAATATTATTTTGCACCTCACACAACCGAAAATAGTTTGAACCTTCTTTTGTTTTACAAATTAATGGATTCAAATTATATGCTTTTGGGTTCATCAATTTATGAAATAAAAAGAACGTTCACACAACTTATGTCAACTATATAAAATACAAAGTAAAATTTTCTTTTTTAAAAAAGCATTAAAAATTATAACATACTATAACAATTATTAAACATTCCGCGTCCACTTGAGTATCTAAAAAACCATATATTTGAACGTGACGAAAAATATTATTTTCAACGATAAATTGCTGTTTAGATGCCAAAAAATAACATCCATCACAATAGGACAAAGTTCAAACCTTTTCTTTTTCGTTTGCTGTTCTTCCGGAGTCAATAGTTGGCTTTTTTCTCCAATGTTGCTGCTGTCACCGATTAATAGTTAAAGCTAAGAATTAAGGTATTACCATATAGTAAATCAAATAACTCGAAAATCCAAAATTTAAATTAGTCTTATACAACATGGAATAGGGGAAAATTGCATTTATAGAAGTTCAAGTGACAAAGAATGATATAAAAACTGTAAAAATCTGGATGACTAAGAAACTCATAGAAGAAAATTCTTTTTTAACTTCTGAAAAATATTTTCCTTGAAACACATTTTCTTCTAATTTCTGGAAAATAACTTCCGGACAAGAGGAAAGTCATTTTTTGAAACATAGATGACTTCACCCTCCCACCCGACCCGCCTACCCCCACCATCCACCCCGACCCGCCTACCCCCGGCCCCAAAAGTTAATTAATTTGTCACGTTATATTTTCTGAAGAATAATGTATCTGCTTACTTACCAAACATCAAAAAATATATTAGAAAATCCCTTATTTTTCAATGGAATATATATTCCCCTAAACACACCCTAAAACATCACCAAATTTCTCTTTTCGTGCAGTCTCCCGTAGATGGAGATGCTAGCGATTAAGAGTATTTAGTCAAAAATATAAGGCGGGTAAAATGACACTACATGTCCGCGCCTTCCTTTTAAGAATTGAGCTTATAATAAACATATTTGTATAACTGAATGCATGTGGAAAAAAAACATAAGTTTACATCTAATTAATATGGAGGTAGCCTCTTAAAGCAAGTGTTAAAATGCATTTAGCAACATTTCAGACTAAAAAGGAGATAATAGTCAAAATACCCCCCAACGTTTGACCAAAATGCCAACTACACACCTAACCTTTGCATTGGTCCTATTACCCCGACACATTTTTTCGATTAAAATGCCCTTTTTTGTCGATGTGGACGATCCAATATGACAACCCCCAATTATTAACAGGTGCTTGTCCACACGCGCCTGGCCCACATGCCACATCTTTAATTTTCTCTCATTTTTTATTAATTTCCCCTCTTCCTCCATCCATCTACTCTTCTTCAAAAAAAAAAAAAAAAAAAAAAATCTCTCAATTTTCCATACTCCATTTTCAGTATGAGGATCCAAAAACTCATACCCAATTCTCCTTCATCTTCATCAACATCATCATCATCATCATCATCTTCATTAGGAGTTGGAAAAAAAAAATCACACCAACTTCCTCAAATTTGATCCAAAAAAAACCAAATGTGAAAGGAAGCTTCCTAACACCAAGTAGAACAAAGTTCATCCATTAATTTGATCAAACAATCAAGAATTTAAAGAAACCCACTTGGTGTTCTTCATAGCTTTCTCCAAATTCCTAGTAATGGAGTTTAATTTTCTCCCCAAATCAACTCAAAGAATTAGTGCTTAAACAACTCCAACCAAGCAACAAGTAGCAACTCCAAACAAGCAACTTTCAATCAGATTTTCTTTAACAAGATTAGATTTTCAACTTTTTTTTTTCTCCAGATTTTCGTTTTTTTTTTCTTCAGATTTTTTTTTTTTTTGAATTTGATTTGGGAAAAAAACCCAAATGTGAAATGAAGCTTCCTAACACCAAGTAGAACAAAGTTTATCCATTAATTTGATCAAACAATCAAGAATTTAAAGAAACCCACTTGGTGTTCTTCATAGCTTTCTCCAAATTCATAGCAATGGAGTTTAATTTTCTCCCCAAATCAATTCAAAGAATTAGTGCTTAAACAACTCCAACCAAGCAACAAGTAGCAACTCCAAACAAGCAACTTTCAATCAGATTTTCGTTAATAAGATTAGATTTTTAACTTTTTTTTCTTCAGATTTTCGTTTTTTTTTTCTTCAGTTTTTTTTTTTTTAATTTGATTTGGGAAAACAGTGATTATAAGAATAATCACTATCCTAGCTCTAAATTTATAATGGGTATTATTTGGCAAAAAGAATGGAGATGGGTATTAAATAGGGTGAAGAAGAAGATGAAGTAGCCTAAAAATGGAGGGAATTTAAATTTATCTATGTGGCATCTACGTGGCAGTCCATTTGGCGCTCCAAAACACGTCAGATGCTGTTTTTTAAAGGCTATAACGCGCCACTGAGCGGTGTACTCACGCTCTTGTCCACATCAAGAAAAAGGGATTTTAATAATGAAAAAATTTGTCCAGGGGGGTAATAGGACCAACGCAAAGGTTAGGTGTGTAGTTGGCATTTTGGTCAAACGTTGGGGGGTATTTTGACTATTATCTCGACTAAAAAGCCATTTCTAGAAGACAATGACATTTTCACTTGCAAATATTGAAATGGCCCGAGGAAAAGAAAGAAATAACATGTTATCCCAAGAGAGAAAAAAAATGACTAACCTTCTTGTAGGTTGAGAATGAGAATTTCTTGTAATGTTGTTCAGCATTTTATGGATATGGGATTTAGGCACAAGGAAGCTAAGGAGGCATATTAATTAAGTAGAGAAAGCAAATAGATTGACGTTTTTTATAACTCCTAAAATATATAATTAATGAGATGTAATAAATAGGATTTAAGGTGATCAATTTTTAATGATTAAACAAATTGAATGAGAAGTCTTGGTCGACATCTTCTTGTGTCTTTTGTCTTTAATAGCTAACAAATCAAATTAGAACCAAGTGGAAGAGAAGTTTTTTAGAATAAAGAACAGCTAAAAAGTTTATAACTATTTTATTCATAAACCTTCTGTAATTAAAAGCTTGCAAGATGATGTTTGTTAAGATCCATCCACTAGCATTCTTCTCTTTAATAAAATAGGTAATTTTTACGTCATCCACTAGCATTCTTCTCCTTAATTTGGTGATGCTTGTTAGATCCATCCACTAAAATTTGGTGATGCTCGATAAGCCACCATTTATTACCTCATTATTGTCGAACCAAGCTTCAAATGAAGCTTCAATAGCGACCCAGCTTTGTTCTTGGAGTTTCGGCCCATCAACGGACACTTCAGCCACATTTACAACTCAAAAGAACGATTTCAATCGAATTCAGCAACAAACAATCACTTTGAAACCTTCTTCCTTTCTTTTTTAGTAATGGATTTGCAAGCTCGAAGACACAACAATGGGGGTGAACTTCCTATTGCAACAATGAAGGTATGAAAAAAAAATAAAAGACCATTAAAATCTATAACTTTGTGAGTTTTGTTGGAGGTTATATATAAATGTATTGCTATGTTTTGAAATAAAATAGTACTATGAGTTAATATAAGTATGATTTTATCTTTGTTTATCTCTATAAAGATCCCTAAATATAATAGAGACTTTTTGGTTGCATAGAGACTCAAGCTTTTTTGGGAATATTTAAAAATAGTCTAGCTATATATTAAAGATATTTTGCGGGCTGTAAGACTACTTTTAATTAAATAAAAGGCAAAACATTAATTTTGACATGAACATACTATAAGTTAGCCAGCCTTATTTCTTGGAAAAGTAGAGATTAAGTGATGTCAAGTATGACAGTGAAAGACCTAATGTCAAGATATTTTAAAAGTTTCAAAATTACTTTTAATCAAATAAAAGACAACACATTAATTTTGATAAGAAAAGGTTACAAATTTGCTTTACTTGCTATTGTTACTTGAGAGTAGAGGTGTACAAAGTAAATCAACAAACCGCACCAAACCGATAAACCGAGTCAAACCGAGAAAAAAATCCGACTAGTGATTTGGTTTGACTTGGTTTGGTGTTGAAAAAAAAAATCCGACCATAATTGGTTTGGTTTGGTTTGGTTTTAGCTAAAAAAAAGTCAAACCGAACCAAACCAACCCGACATTACATGTATTCAGTTTTTAAAATATTTATTTGTAATGTAATTTATAAATATTTCTTAAATTTTTTCGTAATTTTTTATCTATTATCATATTATTCAAGCTTGAACTTAGAATTTTGAATGTCAATAAGTTTTATATCTTATGAATGTTAGTAACTCAAATAAAGTCCAAACCAAAACCAACTCAACACTAATGCACAAAAGAAATTCAATCTACCACTAAGAATGACAATAATGTTGGATATCTATTCTTTAGTTTTGTATAATTGGTTTAGGGAGTGAAAATACATAGCTTAAATTTTTTTTCTTTGTCATGTAACTAATACTTGTTAGCTGTCTTATTTTAGATGACTTAGTATTTTTAGATTATGGTCATTTTCTTTATGGCTTATTAATTAGCAATATCTATTTTAACCGATTTTATTATCTTTTGTTGAATATTTAATACAATGTCATCACTCTTCTCACATTTTATGTTATTTTCTTAAGAAACACCTTAATTATATAGTTGTATCTTACTAGGACTAAAGAAATATTTAAAGTAAAAGTGTATATGTTTTGTATCAAGACTATTCCGGAAAAAAAAAAACCGAAAAACGCGAGAAAACCAAATAACCTGAGAAAATCCGAGGTTGAAAAACCCGAATTTTATTGGTTTGGTGTATAAATTATAAAACCCGACGCAATTGATTTGGTTTGGTATTTAAAAAATCCGAACCAATCCGGTCCATATACATCCCTACTTGAGAGATATGGAGATCAAGAAGTGGTGTCAAGTAACGACAAAAGATCTAATATATATCACATATATATCAATGTATGCCATGTGTATATCTTGTATAAATCCTATGTATGTTGTGTGCATCAGTTTATATACATGACATACATAATATATACAAGTGATATACATTAAATAGTAATGCTCTTCAACCTTCAAATTCAATCTGAAATTTGATCCAATACCTCACTAAATCCGCACCAACTTTTCTCAATCTTGAGATATAAGCTCTAGATGTCCTCGCTTTTGAACAATACACAATCGAAAAAGATTTTGATTTAGCATATTCAAAAATTGGAAAAAAGATTCAAATGAAGCTTCAATGGCGATCCAATCTTGTTCTTCACCAACCCACCAACGGGCACTTCAGACACATTTACAGTTCAAAACAATGATTTCGGAATATCGCTTTGAAACTTTTTTAATATTAGATTTGCAAGCTCGAGGACCCAACAACGGAGGCCAACTTCATTTAACAATAATGAAAATAAGAAGATCTTTAAAATCCCTAATTTTGTGAGTATTGTTGGAGGCTATATATTACGGAAAAGGTTAAAAATGCCTTTAACGTATTAGAAATGGCTCGAAAATGGACTCCTTCTACCTATTGGATCAAATTTGCCCCTCATTCCACCTATTTGGATAAGAAATGCCGAGACCTTTAAAGTTAAATTTAAGTTTAAAATTGCTCCTTTTTAACAAAAGCTGATGTGAAATATATGAAAATTTTAAAATATGTGACATTATTTTATTGGTACACATGTAATTTAGCCCAAATCCGTAGGGAACTTAGTAGCTCAGTTGGTTGGCCACCTGAACTTTCACCTTGTTGGTGAGGGTTCAATTCCCCACGTAGTAATCTCTTCCACTATTTTCCCTTCCTCAACCCCCTAATTAATTTAAAAAAAAAAAAAAAAAAAAAAAAAAACCCATTAACTCAAACATATTTTTCAAAGATCCAACACTTTTCCTCGTCACATGCTTTAAAATTAGGACTAATTGAATCAAAGCTATAACTGGTCCTTCACTAAGTAATAAGGTTTTCATAATTTTCTGTAATTCGATGAAATAACGAACAAAGGATAAAGATTAAAGCACGGGAATCAAAAGGAATTGTGCAGGCACAGGGTACTAGAGCATACAACTTTTCGAGTTCGAAAAGGTTATTTGTTCAACTCCAACATGCTTTATGGTTATGGCTATTGTTTATGTCTGATGTAGTACATTCAATCATTAAGTTATGAAATATTGCAAACTAAGTCCAATAGTAAACAGAAAAAAGTTAAGGTCCATTTTAAATAAAGAGGAAGAAGTGTTGAGTCTTTTAAAAATGGTTTTGGGTTAATGAATTGGACATGAGTCAAATTACATGTGGATCAATAAAAATAATGCCACATATTTAATTAAAAAATCATATATTCCACATCACCTTTTATTAAAAGGAAGGACAATTTTAGACTTAAATTTAATGTGGAAAATGCAATTTTTTTTCTTTTTACTAGAGGGATAAGGTTTCCTTTCGAGGGTTAAATGACAAATTTTGCAAATCAATTCTTGAGGTGGACTTGTGAATGGTGAAACAAGTGAAGATAAAAGTGAAAAATCATTTTCCCTTGATTGAAGATTTACACTTAGGTAAAGTAGAAAAAAAAAAAAAAAGTCACAACTATTAGTAGGTGCACTTCAATTAATTAACCACCAAAATATTGATAGGATTCCTCCGCCCTTAATTAGAGTCTCGGGTTTGAGTCTTGAGTATGAGTATTTTTTTTGGTAGAGAGCGTTTTTTCTTTAATGAACCTTACCCAATATAAATCTAAATTAATGGAGATCAAATGTTGGTATGAAACAAAGAGTGAAAAAAATCAAAAAAGAATTTCAACTAATTTCACAAATTCGCGCATCTATCCTATAAGTTTATCCATTAAATCGAGGAAAAATCTAGTGCAATATTTATATTACGAGGATTAATGACTAGTCTAGTCATAAAATTTAATTATTTTGGTCAACATGGATAAGATCACTTGCGAGTTTTATCCTTTTATTTGTTCTTGTTAATACCATTGTGGTAATAAATAGTTCAAGAATTTCATCGTTTCCTTGAGAAATATAGTCAAAGATATCCTTCTAATTTTAGCTTTAGGGATAGCTCAATGTCATGACCCAATTTCACAAGTCACGCGGGAACCTACCTATCCCACCTCGGTAGCCGAATCCGTAACCCAACATTCACAACTACAGTATAAATAGCGGAAGAAGATAAAGTAACGTAAGTCTGACATATGAATATATAATAATTGCGGAAGTAAATCAAAAACCACCCTAGTATCTGGTCTGGTCATAAAAGAGCCTCTAACTAAAATCTATAAGTCTGGAAGTAATAATAACGCATCAATAGTCTCAATAATGTCTCAGAATAGCAAAGTAAGACATAATAGGAGAAGAGTCTTCGGGTAACAAAGCGTCCACATGCTCACCCCAACAACTCGAATCAGCAGCCTCGAACTCTCAGTCACGAGGAGTAGAAGTTGATCTCACCTGATGATCTACATTCATAAAAGAATGCAGCAAGTGCAGGTCAGTACAAACAACAAGTACTGGTTGGAATCATAGGCCGACTAAGACTAGCTAACGTATATAAAGACAACAAAGCAAGATAAACACATAAACCCACAAGTACAAGTCATCACGAATCTATATCAACAGAACAAGTCATCTCCTACGTTATAGCATCTAAACCCAACTGTGCCAAGTCTCAGTATAATCAATCCGAACCAGTACATCACAATAGAATCACAACAAGTCATCACCTATGTTATAGCATCTAAGCCCAACTGTGCCAAGTTTCAGTATAATTAATCCGAACCAAAGATATCACAATACCTACCACAGGTCTAAGCCCAAATGTACCAGGTCTCAGTATATCAACACTGAATCCGTATATCACAATAGTATCACAATAAATCACAGGAAGCCAAATGATACAATGCAATGCAATAATGTATGAAGTGTGAATGCAATGCATATGCAACGTATACGTGTACTCCGATGATGGAACATCACATCTCGACAAAGACAACCCATGGGGGACCCGCGAAGTCCATGTACCCTCACGATTCCAAAGAAAGACCTCGCAATGCTACCGCATCTATACCTCGATTCTGGGATAAACATCGGACATCAGTCCTCACGTCACTCTCATCCAACTGAGCCCAATTCATAACAGTGTTTCCTTGTATATCATCAATGTATCCATCCCAACTTCATACCCGAAGGCTTACATGCATTCTCCGACAATATCATCTAAACATACGCTTCGCTAATCGAAGTCTCACCATAAGGTAAACCATAACCTACCTGGAAGGCCTAACAACAAAGCCTCCGATAATCACACCTTAGTCTTCCCTTTCCTTTGAGCCTCGAGATAATGAAAGTCTAAACATATCCAAATCATGGAATAAGAATCAAGAAGAACATCATTCAAACCCTATTTCTATTCAAGACCTAAATTCCCAACCTATGGAATAGGGTTTATGAACTAGAAAGATGAAATTAGGAATCTAAAGATCTCAACATGAAATTAAAGCTCAAGGTGATCAATTCCCATCAATATCAAGCTAGAAGAACCAACAATTTACTCAAATTCGGATTCTAGGCAAAACCCCCAAATTTGGGTATAAGCCCTAATTCCCAATTCAACAATTAGACCTTAATCAAGAATAAACATGTTACTATAGCTTATATTCATCAAATCCATGCTAAATAAAACTAACCCAACCACTAATTTCAGATTTATAGCCAAGAAATCATTTAGGAAGAAACCCATTAGAGCCCACTATTAATACTCAACTTATTGATGAACTTAGCATGAACCATGAATTTCTATGGTGATTTAATGATCAAGGAATGAAGTATAAGGTTGGGGAAACTCACCATAAAGCTTAGCCTCTTCAAGAACTCCAAAACCTTCTCCAATAGCCTTTAGACGAAATAGGGAAATGTTTAGAGACTCAGGGGATTTAAAATGGAAAATCTAGTTCGTCCGCCGCTATAGCGGTCAACCCACCGCTATAGCGCTACCCCACCGCTATAGCGCTCACCAGACACCAGAATTTCTAGTGTCTTCCAAACTTGGAATCAACACCCGGAATCATCCCAGAACCTTCTGGACACAAACCAAATATGCAGATATACATAAAAACACGCTACGAACGCACTCATGGCCTCGGAATTCCCATCGGAGGTCTCGTCGACCAAGTCAACCCCCGATACCTCAAAACAAACTTTCGAACCCAAGTCCCAAAATGCACCCGAGTGCATTAGGAACCGAACCAAATATACACACAAGTTTTAAAAGACCATCCGGATCTCTCGGAATCGACGGATTCCCGAAAAAGGTCCATTTACTTAAAAGTCAACTTTGAGTCAACTATTTTTCGCTTTTAAGCCAAATTTCCCCAAAACTTACCCAAATCAACTCTAATTACCTCAGGAAGCGTGCCAATGGTCCCCGCGGGTCAAATATGAGCTATTAGAGCTCAAAAAAGAATCAAAAGGGTTGGAAACACAATAATGACCAAACGGGTCGCTACACTTAAGTTTATCTAACATTAAATAATTGGCTTGATTAGGTGTGCAAAATTTGTCATGGATAATGTCATTATTTTGTTGGCTCAATGCGTTCATAGAATTTCATACGATACTCATAAGGACTTACAAAATTTCATACTCAATACTCATGGGAGCCCCCACCCAATATGGTAGATCCGCCTCTCGGTAGGCGGCAGAGTCAGCATGCAGCACTGACCCCTACCTCCTGGAAATAGAAAGACTGTTTCCGAAATATCGACTTAGGTACAGCAAATCAAAGTTGTCATTAAAAAGGAAACACGTTTGCAAAGAAAACATAGCAACCAATAAGGAAAACAATACAATGTGCTCAGAATAGGAATAGCAACAACAACGAAATAGTGTGATAACTGAAACACAATAAACAACATATGGTAACATATATCAAAAGCAAGAACAACATGAATAAGGCTAATACTATGCCATAGACGGTGCTCCCGACAACCACCAAGCCTAATCCCGCCGAAAAGTGCTACAACGCTCAACTACCTACTAACCTTCTGCCCCAAACCAGGACCATCATCATTTGTAACATCCTTTCGTTCCTGTAAATTTAAAGGTTGCCAAATCAACTCATTTTTTTAGTAATTATTTAACTTGACTAAGTTTAAATAATTTGATTATGATCAACTTGTTGACTTTACTGAACAAGTTGCACTTGAAAAGACCCATCAATTTATTTGGCCAAAACAGGTCAAAATAGCGTGACCCGACTGATTATTTTTTTAAAAAAAAAACCCAACCACTAAGACTATTTTATTAAAAATCAAAAGAGAGTATCAAAATAAATAAAAGGAAAAGGGAACCTACTTCTAGAAAGAGAAAGAAAGAAAACCTAATCTAGAAAAGGAAAGGGAGCTAAGAATTAAAAGTCAAAAATTTCGATCTTCATGCCGACGAGAATCAGAGTTGGTGCAAACTCGGCGTTGGAAAATAGGGTATGAATAACTCGGTGTTGGTGCAAAATTTATCGATAAAATCGGGGCCGACACAGTGGGCGGTGCGAGAGGTGAAAAATAAGGATAATCATCATCATGGGGTGGAGACGAAATAGTGTGAGAAGGAATTGAGACTAGTCCTTCGTTGCCTGCTTTCATTTTTCTTAGATCCCATATTTGTGTAAGAACATTACCCATTTGGAACCCTATTAGCAAAATTACTCTTTTCATGATTTAACATGAAACTTGGGGGTGAATTTTCCAGAGAATTTACAGTATTCTTCGGATTGATCTTTAATTTCAGTAAATTCTAATGATTATCGTTTTCAGAGCATATTCATCACCAGAAACTCCTTGTTTCTCGGCGATTTGTTGATTATAAGATCTAATTTGCTTAAACAGTTGTACCATTTTCCATCGTATCCACTGCGTGAGCCCAATTTCACCGATCAACTATGCACCAACGCCGAGTTATTCATACCCGTATTTTCCACCGAATGAGTTGTTTTATGATCTCGAAGCTGCTATGATGAGTGGCTTTAACATGAATTTCAGGTAACAAGCCATAACTCAATCTATCAGTGATCATTTAATTTTTCATATATTTTTGTAATTATTTATGTTTGCATTGCATTTTGATCCGTCTGGACACACTATTTTGACCCTTTTTGACCCAATAAGTTGATGGGTTATTTCAAGTGCAAACATGTTCGTTCAAGTCAACAAGTTGTTCATAATCAAATTGTTTAAACTTAGTCGAGTTAAACAAATTACTAAAAATGAGTAGATTTTGCCATCTCTAAATATACATGAATGAAAAGCAGGTTCTCTTTCCACCCTTCTCTTTCCACCCTTACTCAGCGTGATATCCCTCTTACTTATTATTTGGTTACGAATGCAAAATCAATCTTTCTTCTCTTGTCATTAAAACTATATGTTGGAAAATGCATCAGATCCCTCTAGTCTTCCTTATGGCATATTGATTACTCGCACAATGGAAGCAAATAATATCAGTATGGATGAATATCCTTCTCTGCATGTCAAGTAGTGTTATAACTCTAGAGCCTTTATCAGAATAGGATACACCCATATTGATGACTCTTGGGTTCTTAAAAATGAGTCTGATGGTTCTTTGGGCCTTGCCCCATCCAAATTTAAGCCCTCTACTTCCTCCAATCTTTCTGCAATTGATAACTCTAGCAAAATGTTTGTTAAGTTGACTGCGTTGCATTACAAACTGGACTCCTTTAAGATGTCCTGGTTGCCGCTCAATTTCAGATGGAGAAGGTTCGTGAGGTCACTAAAAAGGCTGGTGAAGAAGTTGCTCGCATCCGCATTAAACTAGATCAGGTCATTAAGGCGCCAAGATTTAAAATAGCACCGAGGATTCTCCATTACTATCTCTATCAAAATTGAAGAATTTGCTATTATGTGACTGTGAAGTTTAATGCTATGAAGGATTCCATCGTCAAGACTCTGACTTACTTCCTTAGATAATATAAGTGTTTTGCTGGATGTTTATTTTAACCAATGTTTTGTGCCTGGACCTAGGACAGTTGACGCGTTTTGTTGTTTTATTGTTTGGTTGTTGGATATGTATCCTGAAAGCATGTTTATCTCCTTAGTTACGAATGTTATCTTCTGGTCATTATGTCTGTTTCTACTTGTTGTCTTTCACTTTTGCTGATGTCAAAGGGGGAGCACAAGACAACTTTGTCAACTATTTAGG
Source organism: Lycium ferocissimum (assembly GCF_029784015.1). Classification (NCBI taxonomy): domain Eukaryota; kingdom Viridiplantae; phylum Streptophyta; class Magnoliopsida; order Solanales; family Solanaceae; genus Lycium; species Lycium ferocissimum. Next base: position 39,114,247 of record NC_081343.1, read on the forward strand.
GGGAGTTTTCAACTTCAAGTCGACTAGATTAAATTCTAATGAAACTTCAAGATTCAAAAGATGACAGTCGACTAAAACTCAGGGAAGTTGACTCACTTGTGACTCTTAAATTGTCATCATAAAAAAGGAGAGATTGTTAGGGGTAAGATTTTAATGATGATCAATTTAATTGTGCAGGGAAATATTTATGAAAAGCTACAAAGGAGAAGGAAGGCAGAATCAAATCATTAAAGACAGAAGCCACATATGGAAAGCCGAGTTACTCATTTATAAAGTAAGTCAAGTCGAAATCAAAGAAGATCCGCTACCAAAGAACTTACATAAATTAAGAAGTTTTTCAGCAACAAAGATGGAAAGCAATAAAGAAATACGGACAATAATAAAGTCAAGAAAGCAATTAAAGAAAAAGATCTCAGCGCTTATTACGAAGCAAGATTTAAGGAGAATTGAAGGTTGTCAAAGGAAACAAGTATCAAGGGGTTAACGTTTGCTCAATCAACGAAGCCCTAGAAGAAAACGAGCAATTAAAGATCGTTGCGAATAGAGACCTGAAGATCTCTACAGTGCCATCAATAGATTCTTATTCTTGAAAATAGGACCAATCAAATCCCTTTGTCCAAAATCTATACTCTTGGGTTGCCATATCTGTCAAAGAGCGTAACGGGCAGTTTTTGAAGTCTATTTAAAGGCTCACTTTGAAGGACATCAACATACTTCTTCCCAACCATCTCAAGTTTTTTGCTCTACTTTTAACAAGCATTGTAATCTTAGTGATTTCTACTAAAAAAGCAGAGGAGAGAAAAACATTGTGGGGAGGCACTGAGGGCATTTTTTATCCAAATAGATTGTGGGGGGCTAAATTTGATCTAATAGGTAGAAGAAGAGCATTTTTTGAACGATTTCTAATACGTTAAAGACATTTTGACCTTTTTTCGTATATATTATGTAAAGATTTGTTGTAACGTATGGACTTAATGATAAAGTGATTCATGATTTTGCAAACAAAGAAAAGTTTAGCCACTATCAATGTTGATATCGGGTTCAAACCCCCTGCGTTTTTGTGGAAAGTAAGAAATGCAGTTACTCAAAGGCAGCTGCGAAAACAAAGGAAAAAGTCATGGCAAGCTATAAAGGAAACTGATGCCAAGAGTACACCCCAAGCATTTAAGGCACACCGAGCACCCAAGGCAGCTAGTTTATGCAGTTCTTTGTTTATGTAGTGATTGTGGAAGACTTCTATGTTCTTACTAGATTTGTATGGTTTTGTTAACTACCTATGACATATAATAAAGGCATTTCTTTGTTTATGTAGTGATTGTGTCATGATCCATTTTGGGATCGCGGGGGCACCTACCATTCCCATCTCGGTAGGCGAACTCCTAACTCAAAACAAAAGCATTTGCAAGTAAAGAACGAGATTAATTATCCTTCAAGATACATTATAATCTAAAAGCGGAAGTCCAACCAATACATTTAAATGAAATAGCGGAAGTGTTTACAACAATATAATAAATACACTAACTTATTTTCCCATGACCTGGTCTAGACTAGTACAAGAGCGGCTTAGACCGAAGACTGAATACAATAATGAATATAGAGACTCAACCTCCATCTATGAATGAGAATGATGGAGGCCTTCAGGATAGGCACCGAGCATTTTCCGGAAAACTCCAATCAATCGATATCCTGAAAAACTCTACACCCCAAAGGGATGTAGCAAGAGTAGTATCAGTACAACACTAGTATTGGTAAGCATTATAGGCCGACAATGGTTAGAACAACATAACGGTAAAAGAATTCACAAATAAGCATGGTAGGCCAAACTAAGTCAACAGTACACATCACCTACCACTCGCCTCAACAAATATAAGGTTCTTATTTCCATTAACTCATCCTTAGGGATTCATTTGCTTAGCTAAATTACCACTCACCTTATAGTCATATAACATACAATAGGCAATAATGCTCAAGTCTCACTAGTCAACTATCATTACAAAATTCACTCGTATTTTAACGAAGGTTCTCTCGTCGTTCTAGTCTTCATTACTCACCCAACCTAGCAAATCATACACCTTCATATTAAGGTCACGTAGCACCACGATTTCCCAATCCGAGATCATAGCCTATAATTATAGCAACTAATCCCAACTATGGCTAATCTAATTCAGTACATCACAATTGTATCATAGCAAGTCATCACTTATGTTATAGCATCTAAACCCAACTGTGCCAAGTTTCAGTATATCCAATCCAAATTCATATACCACAACCATGTCACAAGAATATCACAAGAAGCCAAAGGTACAATGTAATGCAATAATGTATGAATTATGGATGAAATGCATATACACCGATACACATGTACTCTGATGATGGAACATCACATCTTGGCAAAGACAACCCATGGGGGACCCGCGAAGTCTATGTACCAATCCTCACGATTCCGGCAAAGACCTCGGCAATTGCTACCAACACTCATACCTCAATTCCGAGATAAATATCGGACATCGATCCTCACTTCACTCTCATCCAACTGAGCCCAGCTCATAACAGTGTTTCCTTGTATATCATCAATGTATCAACAGTATATCATGAAGGATTAAAATGCATGCAATCTATGAATTCAATGTCAATAATCAAATCAATCTCAACAGTACCACACATGGGAACACCAACAATATCAATAAAAAGGCTACACAATAATCCACACTAGAATCACAATCCTCATCTCAAAACAGCCCAAGTAAGGTGCTACAATATCACCATCAAGATATACCACTAGTCACCAATGTCTACTATCTCCACGTGACAACGAGCCAACAATAAATAGAACCAAACAAGTCACAACACAACAGGGTGGCTAGCCCCAAATCATATAACAAGGCCCAACCTAAGAAAATATCCAACCCAACTTTATGCCAGAAGGTTTACATGCATTCTCCGACAATATCGACTAAGTATATGCTTCGCTAATCGAAGTCTCACTATAGGGTAATCATAAACCCACAACTATAAGTGTTACATAATAACCGCTACCTCTTATACATTACCAATCTAAGTATCCATCCCAATCTTTGAGATCCTATACGTGCATTCTCTGTTTCATCTAACACTCATATATGAAAGTCTAACCGGAATCTACCAAGAGAAGGAAGCCGTAACCTACCTCAAGGCCGAACAGGTGCACGAACATCCACTTGGGTTTTATCTACCATCTTTGTAGGGAATTTGTAGATCCGAGAGGTCTAAGAACGATGGATACATTCGAGTAAGCAACACCGAGGAAAATCGTGTCATAAAGGTAAAATCGTCATTACTAAAATAATCATTCTAGATTCTTGATTATTGCTATTTTACCTCTTTTATGGAAAACAAGGTTTACCTAAGTCAAACTTACCTCACTAATTCACATAAGACATTATTAGCAACTAACAAGTTAGCCCATTTGAGAAATAGCAAGGACTTAGGCTTAGAACTAGTTATTAAACTAATTCTTGCAATGAGGAAGCCATCCTAGAGTCACTAATTACTCTAGGTCAATCTTTACTACAACTACCCAAAGGACTCATAAGATTTGAGAAAGAATCCTTATTTAATGCTCAACTATAATCACAAATGGTGCAAGAAGAAAGAAGGAGTTAAAGGAAGATGAAATGAGGGATTTAAAGAGTTTACCTTCCCAACATTTAAGTATCTAAGGCTGGAATTTTCTCTTAGTGGCGGCTGCAGATTTGGGGGACATGAATATTAGGTCAAGTCAATAAATGGGCTTTAAATAGGGATATAATTGCTCGTCAACCGCTCTGGCTTTCTAGCCGTCGCTACAACGGCACCGCTTCAGCGGTTGAAGAACCGCTGGGGCGGTCCTTTAACTAATATGCATCTCCGCTTCGGCGAAGCACATTGTAGCTACTGTGCAACCGCTGGGGCGACAGTCTGTCGCTATAACGGTATATCTGGGCCCACTGGCCCAATTTCGATATTTACACACAGTTCGCACGACTGGTCCGATCAAGTTAGCGATTTTTAAGAGCCTGACGAACCGAAGGTGTTTCAAGAGGGTCAAGGTCGCGAAATTCCCGGAAATCAAAGTAAGGACGAAACGTGTGGTTACAGATTGTGGAAGACTTCTATGTTCAAGCTAGATTTGTATGGTTAAGAACGAAACGGGTCGTTAGAGATTGTGGAAGACTTCTATGTTCTAACTAGATTTGTATGGTTTTGTTAACTACCTATAACAGATAATAGTTGATCTTTTTGTTTAACTCATGGCGTACTTATTGTTAGCGGCCCTTATGTTAAGTCTTGTATTATGAAATGAGATGCTTCTATTTTTGTGCTAATGTAGTAGCTATTGAAGTTACAAGAAGGGCAGGTATGGGTGCTGTAATTAGAGACAGTAATGGTGAGGTAATTATGGCCTTATCTAGACCAATACAATGTCATAGCAATAATGAAGAGACCAAGGCTGGGCAAAATGTATATTATGGGCCATCAACAATGGATTCAATCATTTCTGCATGGAACCGGACTCCCAAGTCATTACTAATATGCTTATCAACAAGAAGTCTTCAAACATGGCCGGAAAGATCATAACGGACACTATCGTATCAAGCAAGGACTTCAATGTGACAATAGTACATCGTCTAAGAGAGGCGAACCAAGTAGTCGATTTCTTTGTTGTATGGCATCATCAGATGGGAAACCTTATACACCTACTCAAATACCTAGAGGTTAAAGGTTTAATCCAACTAGATAATGGCAACTTCCTTCCACGGTAAAGAGATATGATAAATGTAATTTTTTTGTAAGTTAGTTTACCTACGCTTTTAGAAGAAAAGGGAATGTATAGGCTAAATCCTTTTTTCTCTTTGGCTATCAATGTTATCCTTCGAGCTAGAGGTTTTGGTCCATGCCCCTCTAACTATGTAACATATTTTGTGCATTGAAATAGACATGGTAGGGGTCAAGCCTAACCCCCCACATCAAGGATTCACAACCTTTGATGATGGCTTAATTTAAAAAAAAAAAAAAAAAGTTACTCTTACTATTTTCATTACATTTCATGTACAAGACAAAACATTTCGTTACATTTCATGTACAAGATATCATTACAACAATCTAACCTACCATATAATATGGAGCGCATTAACAAGTGAATCAAACCAACATTAAATGCAAAGATATACCTATTCCAACATTAACATAAATATAACAAATAACAAGCCTAAAACTATTTTTAAAACCCAAAACCACCTAAATAAAATGCAACAAAAACCACAAATATGGCAAACAAATTTCCAGCTTCCAACCCACCCTTGGAGACATTGTTTACCCCGAAATCGGATAATCAATTGAATTTATACGCGGGTATAGGATATGTGCTTAGTTCATGAGATTGATAAGACAAAATTAGCAGAGGTTTGAAGGTTCATCAATAAGATAGCTAA
>NC_081343.1:39119796-39133487 GCF_029784015.1 Lycium ferocissimum
CAACATTTACAACATCAATTTGAATCAATGAACATTCATTTCCAACATAAAATTCATAGCGACGACGATTAAACATTAAGCGACATTCATTCGTTCATTGTCATATAATGTGACCCATTTCAATCAACACTACACATACACATATATGGATGATTCCCAATTGTTCTTCACCTTACAATGATCATAATAAACTAACTAAGCATTAATTCATCAATTCAATATCATACCACACACACACACCACATGCTCAAGCACCTGAAACCCAACTCATCTCCAACATTCCATATTTCATGATTTTCCTCCATTATAAGATACTACAACATGAATATAACCTTCATAACACAAAAACAAGATCAAATCTTACCTTTTTCTCTTCAACTTCCAATAGCCTAGGGTTTCCAATAGATGAAAAATAATAGGTTGATCGCTCCAACGATGCTTCCACGCTACTTAGGGACCCTGATATAGTGGGTTTACATCAGCGAAATAATTTTGGAAGAGCTAAAAATGGGGGTTGATATTTGGAGGCTTGTAGGGAAGCTTCAATGGAGGGAGTCTTCAACTTTTTTTTTTTTCTAAGTGTTAAGTGTGTGGTGAATGAATGGAAGACTAAGTGGTCATCTTTTATCCCTTAAATGAATTATACTATTGTCCCTTGGCCCACATTAATGAGTTGGATCACTTAAAAGATGACACAAAATTGTGTGGGCACCACACTCCACTATACACGGCCAACATGGAAAAAGTGGATGATTTTCAACTTCCATTTTATCACTTTTGGTCCCAAATTTTCTAATTGTTCCATACCAATAAATTCATGCACAACTTATATCTCAAAATAAAATCAAAGGTCAAAAATCCCGACTTTGTATCCCGAAATAGTTTTGTCCTTAACTTACCATAATTAATCCGGATTATTCCACTGTACAAAAATACGGGTTCTAACATTATCCCACTTAAATTCAGCAAGTCTAACCTCCAAAGGGACGGTATTCAGAACTGTACTCTCATTTGTCAATTCTGTGTACCTCTTGAGAATGCTATTGTAAAAGTTGAGCTCGAGGATTATGTCGGTGGAATCATAGTACTCGGGGAAATTGATTTGCCTAAATACGCATTAGAAGCAGGACTTCATCTACATACTAAAGTAAAAGTAGTAAAACAGTTAGTTACTTGTTGTAAAAAATAAGTAACTTGTTGCAACACATTATCTACTTGTTGCAATAGCTAGTTAACTTGCTGCAACAGATTCAACAAAATAAAGGACCTGTTGCAACAACTAGTTAACTTGCTGCAACAGATTCAACAAAATAAAAGACATGTTGCAACAACATACTGAATTAGATAGATATATACAAGTGTTGAAACTTACCCGATCCTCCCACTAAATTTCCATGCTTGTCAAAGCTTTGAAGTCTGGGGCTCCAAATTCATGCATTGAGTACATGATTTTCTCACACTTTTTGGCTTTGATTGCAGTCTCAACCTTTTTCTTTCTTTGGGCATGTACAAGCTTGAAAATGTCCACCTTCTTTAGCACTTTTGGCCCAACATCAAGAAGAGGAGTCTCGATTGACTCTTGGGAGTAGCAACGGGTTTCCTTGATCTAGCGATGCAAGTGCCTTGGCAATTGCTTTGCCCCTCCTTCGAAAATGAACAGGAGTATAGGGTGAGGAAAGGTTCTTTGATGGATTGATACCCCTCTTGGATATCAACCTCTGGATAGAAGTGTTTGTGGCTTCTTGGGCCTACACCAACTCCTCCACCCTTTCTAATCAAATTATTCATTTTCTCCTTGCAAGTGGTGCAATCACAAGCAAATAAGGGCACCTTAGAGGTACCGGCACCAATATCAGCAAATCTTCTACCACTCAATCCACCACCACTAAAATTACCACCAAATCCTCCAACACCATTAAATCCAGAAACTGGAGTAAATCCACAAATATCAGCATCATCATCTTTTAATTTTTCCCCAACAATACTTGCTGGGACATCATCACCAACACCACCACCATCAGCAGCATCAACAGGTTGAACAACACCACCAATAACATCAGCACCGCCGACAACATCAATAGCAACATCACCACCAGCATCAACAACAACATCACCACCACCAACAAGACCACCACCACCAGCAACAACATCATCAACCCTTGTGATGGTTGTCACTCCAGGCAATTCCCCTTTGAACCCATCAATCAATTTGTCAGGCACAGATTCTATGGGCACAAAGGTGACAAGACATGGCATCTCCAACTCTCTTATTGTCGGGACAAGCCATGGGTTCACAACCTACAACAAGAAAGTAGATATATCAAAATGGTGCTAAATCATGAAAAGTAAAACCTATTTAAAACAAGTTATCAGGTTGTTGCAAAAGGTTACACATCTATTGGACATTGTCCAACAGATAGGTAATTTGTTGCAACAGGTATCTCATCTGTTGGACATTTTCCAATAGATGGGTAACTTGTTGCAGCAGGTTACTCATCTGTTGGATATTGTCCAACAGATTAATAACTTGTTACAACAGATTATTGTACTTATTGTAAAAACTTACTGTAACATATTCAGAAGTTATCAGATTAGCAAATAAAGTGATCTGTTGCAATAACTACGGTACTTGTTGGACATTGTCCAACAGATTGGTAACTTGTTGCAGCAGGTTTCTCATCTGTTGGACATTTTCTAACAGATGGGTAACTTGTTGCAACAGGTTACTCATCTGTTGTAAAAACTAGTTGCATGTTATATGATTCATCTTGTTGGGTAACTTGTTGCAACAGGGTTACTCATACATTGGACATTGTCTATGATTCATAACTTGTTGCAACGGATGCATGTTTCATTACGTGCATTACAAAAGCTATTGCAACAACTAGTTATCTTTTGTAAATTATTTAAGCTTACAGAAGTTAAGTTTATTCTATATGAATGTGTTCTAATGCTTACAGCTTCCTTAGGGGGGTTGAAAAGGTCAACACTCAATTTTGTGTTGTTCCTGGCAGTCATCATCTAAGAATTCTTGGATAGGTAACTTCTTCGGAGTATTTCTTGACTTGGTGCCGGAGGTGAGGAATGGCTTCAAATACCTAAGCCTAGAAAAATATGCCATCAAAAATCAAAATAGTGATTGAAATACAAAAAAAAAAAAAAAGATAAAACATTGAAGAAAGTTTACCATGAAAGCCCAAGGGAAGCCATATAGGTTGAGTGTCTTCCCCGTTGGCTTCAATTTCTTCATCAAATATTCAACAGTCAACCTAAAGCTTTTAAAACCCCAGGAATAGTTGTTGAAGGCATCATAGTCCTCAGCAAGTTTAATCAATCCAAGCGGTATGTTGTTATTTACATCTCTTTCCCAAAGAATACTGTGCACAAACCAAGCTAAGAACAGTGCATCCTTATGCTTTTTTAGAAAGTTTCGGACTCCAAATCTTCCAACAATTTCTTCTGAATGTAGCTCTATCCCTCTAAGTCTACCAAAGAGACATCATTCTTAGCTTTGGAACCCTTTGCTTTCTTGGTTACCTTGGCTGCCCGAGCTGGCTTGGTTAATACAACAGTAGGAAGAGGCTCACAAGGATGATATCTCAATCTGGTAACTATGGCAAACTCCTTCATATCAAAACAAACCGGCATGCCACAGTAATTGATCCAAACCTCATCCTTTCTATCACAAATAATTCTACGCTTCATAAGCTCAGACACCATTGTCATTTGAAACCGCGCACCGGTTTCTTCAGGCAAATCTAAATAAAGCCCAAAGCAGCTAGCCCTAAAGAAATTCTCCAACCCCTGCTGCCAACGAATGCCCCTAAATTTGTCAAAGCCCTTTCCCATCATTGATTTGACCATAATATCACCGGACAAATCATTATTTCCATTCCAAGCATCCTCATGCCGTACTTTTCAATGCTAAAACTCTTGACAACCTCGTCAATGGAAGGTCTATTGGGATCTGTGGCAATACTAGACAACTCAAGAATATTGACATCCACATTATGTTTCCTTTTTTTTTTCTTAACTCGGCCAAGGTCGTCGACATGTGATTTGTAGATTCTTCTTCTTCTTCATTACCCTTTTTCAGTTTCTGCATCTTCTTCACCTCCTTCATGCCCTTCATCTCCTTCTTTTTCATCTCCTTCAGCAGATTTTTCATTATCTTTTTCACTTTCTTCTCTAGTTTTTTCATCTTTGTCTACTTCATCATCTCCTTCATCTTCTTTATCTTCTTGTTGTTCTTCACTTTGTTCATTTTTATCACTTTCTTCTTCATGCCCAACAGAGGTTTTGTGGGTTTCCTCTCTTTCTGAAGCCCTAGTTTCACTAACTCTTTCCTCTAGATTTGTTGATTGATAATTAGCAGTCACAAGTTCATCTAATGGTGTTTGCACCTTGGCTTTTTTACTTTCTCCATCAGTTGGTTTCTCTCATTTTCTTTTAACTGGAGCCATTTTATCTGCACACATGAGATAGAAAAACAGTTTTAATTGATTAGTGCAACATTCAAAATAAAAAGAGAAAAGGAATATGTTGCAACAAGTAATCAGTTGTTGCAACAGTTTAAGAATCTGTTGCAACAAAATATGAAGTTGTTGCAACAAGTTATTACTTGTTGCAGCAGATTCTTAAGCTGTTGGAAATAGAAAAGCTAGCAAATGACTTAGCAACCGTTTTGATTTTTTACAACTTGTTAATATCCGCAACAACCGCCTCGATTCTTTTGCCAAAAATCTCAAAGAATTGTTTTGATTTTATCCAACAGTTGTTGAATAAAATCAAAACTTTTCCTAAACCATACCATGACAGTAACAACAATAGCAAAAATATGTAAATTTAACTACAAAACATCTATATTTTACTACAAACACACAACCATCACAAATCCTACTCACAACTTAAATAAAATACGCCAAATAGGGGTTTTTTAACCATGCAACCTCAGCAGATGTTTGCAACTATCAAACAAGTGCTGAATTTGTTGCAACAAGTAACCTTAGTTGTTGGAAAACATCAACAAAATTGCAAGCCTTTTTTTCGAAACAATAAGGAGAACAAGAACAAAAACAGCACCAAAAATCATAATTTCACAACCACAACCACTATTTACAAACTCACAAACCCCAACAAGTGCAACAAATACATCAAACTACAACAAAACAAACAACATTCAAGACAAACCCATGTTCTTCTTCATCTTCTCTAACCAAAATCATCATTTTCACACTTTGATTTCAAAACCCTAACTTTTGAACCAAGTGAAAGAAAAACTTTACCTGAGAATGAATAGAGAAGCAGCAGCAATAGAGAGAGAGAGAAACGAGCAGCAGCAGCGATGAGGAAGAATAGTGATTTTGAAGAGAAAAAACGAGATGAAGGCAGTGACGATGGTGGGGGTGGTCGCCGGTTTGCTTTGCCGCCTGAGAAACTTGTCACACCCCAACTTTGGGGGGGGGGGAGGGGGGTGTGGCCCGCACCCGACACCCGAAGGCCCGAGCGAATCAATCGTGATATCTGAACTCTGTAATATTAATCATAAGCTGACAAGGTCCAATAACATATATATGCATAACTGAGGCCGACAAGGCCAACGAAACACATCAACACTAACTAATAGTCTATAAGCCTCTAAGAGTACTAAAATGCAACAACTGGTCGGGACAGGGCCCCGCCGTATCCAACACCATATATATATATATATATATATATATATATATATATATACATGCATGCATCCTATTTGATGACTCTGACCAGCAACTCCGGAGAATGGAGTGCGAACATCACTCGAACTACGGTACTCTATTGAGAAACGTGTACCAATCCGTCTACCTGTACCTGTGGGCATAATCACAGCGTTCTCAAACAAAAGGACGTCAGTATGAATAATATACCAAGTATGTAAGGCATGAATAACAACATAATGAAAGTATGGAAGGAACATGAGATAGAAGAAGTAACCTGTATATCTGATTGCCTCTTAAGGCGGATATCATGCATGCTTTGCTTTTAATTTTTTTTTTTTATACATATATAATATAAGTGTTAGTGTTGCGGAACATGCAGCCCGATCCATAAATGTTAGTGCTGCGGAACGTGCAGCCCGATCCATATATCATATCATCCAGCGTCCGGGGTATCATCATAACCTGCCCACTGCAGTAGTGTGCACAATAGGTCCCGTACCCGGCCGACTATAGCGCGGCTCGGTAATGAAAATAAATACATACATATATATATATATAGGTGCAATGCAAGACTGACCTCATAAGAGATATCATAAGAAGAGTCGGAGTGACCTATCGTCGTTATCCTCCGACTATCGTTATTGTCGCTACGTTCTTTATCTTTTCAATTCAAGAGACAATACATATAGAGAATAGGAGATATACTTCAATAAGAATTATATAAGTGATAAAGATCGGGTCAACTGAATAAAATACCATTAGCTCAACTGCAACATGAAGAATAACATAGTGAACAACCTTTTTCCAATCGACAAGAAAGATACGAGGTGCGGGAAAGTACTACAACATAAGCCAATATAAATTAAGGAAACAAAATTCACCATTAGGGAGTGAAATCAACTCAACTTTATCGGGGAAAGTACCACGATGAACATTATACTTCTCTCGGTAACAAGAAGGATAAGAAATGTGAGAAAGTATTTCAATGTGAACTATTCATGAGAAGAAGTGAGGTTAATTGTTTTGGAATAGCCTCGATACATGTTTAATTGAAGACCCTTGTAAAGGATAACCAAACGGAATATGGAAGCATAGAGAGTTCTTTTATACAAGTCATATAGGAAGTAGAGATTAGCTCGTTCATTCTTGGATATGATCGACACAAGTCAACGGGATAACATTTAAAAAAACGCATTTGAATTCTAGTCATGCCAAGAAAAGAAGAGAAAAGCCCTACATACCTCGTTGATTGGAGTTATACACATTTCCTGAATCCTCGACACACTTTACAACTGACTTCCTACAGGATACGAACAATTCGAGATAAACTTTGAGCATATAGCCAATAAAAATCTTCATTTAGGCATTTTATCGGGCAATTCGTAGGCACGAGTTTGTAAGCTCTTTCGTAGTGTAGCTTCTTGTAAAATACTACCAAAAACCTACTTTTCTACTCCTCCTTACTACCATGATTCAATCCATACCATCATAACTCCAAACAATACAGCAAACCCAACACAAATAGCTCAACAAGTTAGCCATGTCCATAGAAGCTTCAAGTTTTAACCATAACTTATTCATATGGGATTTTCCCTCGAAATTTCTTAGATTAAATACTTGAAGAATCATTAAGAGATGATTAAGAGGATAAAACATACCTTAGATTCCCACAATCAATCCAAAATAGAAGTTGCTTCAAGATGACGTTTTCTTCCGAGAAGCGAATTTATGGAGAAATGAAGGTTTCGTGATTGCCACGGTCTTTGTTGTGTTAAGATGGATTGATTAGCTCCTTGATATGTTCATGGATCATGGAGGAATGTTTGAGAGGGTTTGGGAGGTGTCTTAGGGTTTGGTCTTGAGAGAAATGAGGTTGAAAACGATTTGGGACGTTCTTATATATGTTGAGCTAGGCAGCCACCGACTTTGGCTTTTCTGTCCCACGGCAGTTTGCATCCTTGGACGGAAATGCGAATATCTCTATACTCCGACATCGTATCGACGAACGGTTAAATGCTCTAGAAACTAGACTCATAGACCTTCAATTTGGTGGGTGGATCACCCCGTAACTCCAAGTAGATTGAGAGAAAAGCTCCGAGACATCTGACCCAAATTTCAGTGAAATTTACAAACTTAACTTGCGACGCCCTTTGTTGGCTTTCGCATTACAACTCGTTTGACTTCCAAACTTAACAAGCGACCATTATACAATTCAAATACTTTATATCATTACTTACTTAGCATGTGAAACACTCCTAATCTCACCCGAAAGTACAAGTTATCGTATTCCTAACTTGCCGACTTTTGACAAAACTCATGCTTCTTTGATTCATTCACCCTCCAGACCTTCCGCCACTTACTAATCTTATTTATAAACTCTTATAACCATTTAAATTAATAAGCTCAATCCTTTTTAACCTCAAGATAATTTCTTTTGAACTTGCGTCCACTAACTCATGATGCGACTTTAACGTGCGAAAATCCGGAGTGTAACAGAACTGTTTTTTTTTTTTTTTGAAATAAAATGAAGTTGGGGTCGTGGGGGTGGGTTGGAAGAAGATTTTGTATAATGTGTGTGGGCTTTTGTGTATTTTGTAAAAGATTATAAGTTTCAAAAATTATAATTCAACCCCAATTTAAGTTAATCACATTTTTAAGACAAGTTTGACCTTGGTGTCAACATTTCTAATTAGTAAACTTATTTGTTACCATAAGTTAAATCTTCCCAGTAACTCAAAAGCTCTTGAATTTTCGAGGTGCAGGGGCAATTTGGGGATTAGGATGGAAACTACGTACTTTTACTGCTTGAATTTATGTCATGATGGCAAATGCTCTTTCTTTTATACAGTATTTTTCAAACGTATTGTTTACTCCCTCAGTGCCAAAAAAAAAAAAGGGTAATTTTCGTTTTTCGAGAGTTAAACGAGTTATTCTTTAATTATAATTTTTTACATGTCTTTTAAATATTTTAAATTATTAATTATGATGACTTGTATTATTTTTTACGTAGTTTCTAAATATATAGATTTTATCTTAAATTTTTTAAAGATTCTATTTTCAAACATACGGTCAAAATTAAATTGTTTAACTCTCGAAAAATAAAAATGACCAATCTTTTTGGGACGGAAGGAGTATAATGTTAAGTACCCTTTTGGAGATAATTTGAAATGACAATACAACGTGAAATGACAAAACAATGTCTCTGTGATTTTTTCTCTTTCCGTTTAAAATGACAACGTCTCCCCTGTGATTTTTCCTTCTCTAATTAGTACTAGCACCATCTTTGTCTTTGTTCGAGAAACCCAGTCTGAAGATGTGATTTACCTTCACTAGTTCACTGTACAGTCACTTTTCAGCTATGAAGTCTACTTTCTTGCTACACTTGGCATATGCTGGACCATGCCAAAACTCTACTGATCAAGAGCTTATATTTACTATGTTGGTATACAGACGGACTTAACAAAAAGTCACCATTCCGCATGTTATTTGGTGAATAGCAGCATTTTTTTAAGCAACAAGAGAAACATTCATAACCTTATGTACAGAGCTTTACTTTGCTAGTATTTTGGTGCAATTCGACTTTTGTTCAGGACTGAGATGCCATGTTAGACGATCGACGAAATCCACAATTTGTAATTATGTTTTGAAGCACTCGCTTAGTGCGTATCCTATTTTAGTTAAATTCCTCATTACTTTACTTAAAAGAATTGTCTAGTTTGTTGGTAAAAAAATCTGGGAAAATTTCAAGGCACAGAGAGAGAGCGTGAGGGAGTGAGAGAGAGAGAAAAATTTGGGTCATTTTTTATAAAAACTAAAAAAATAGGTCAATTTTAATAGCATTGTTGCCCCAATAAACATCTGAGTGTAATTTTCTCTACTTTTTTAGTATGAAGTGTCATAAAAAAAAGTTAAGTTTATATTTTTTTAGCATGAAGTTTCGGAATTGTTGATACATTTTTTCGGCCTTTTAACACAAATCCGAACCATAAGGAAATAATTATACATTTAATATTTTATTTAAATTTTAGCTATATATTTAAAAATATGTTATAAAGCACTCCATCCGTTTACTTTTACTTGTCCACTATTCTAAAAATAAAATTTCACTTTTACTTGTCACTTCTAGCATATCAAGAGGAGACGATTTCTTTTTTCCTGCTTACCCATAGTATTAATTACTCATTTCAATTTATCTTTTAAATTCATTAAAAATATGTACCAGTTAATATGGGTATCATGGTAAATTAAACACTTCATTTATTATTTCTTAAAAAGTGCGCAAAATCTATAGTGAACAAGTAAAAGTGAACGGAGGGAGTACATACTATTAAAAACGTTAGGGGTCGTTTGGTAGTTGGACAAGAGGCAAGTTATTCATATATTAATTTTTGCATTAACTTATACCACATTTGGTAGATAGTAAAGAGATAGCTTATTCATGTATCGGTTTATCTCTTATTCATTTATTGATTTCTGCATACTTATACAACGTTTGGTAGCTAGTTAGAAACTAAGTTATTCATGTATAAAATTAGTACGACGTTTGGTTTGTATAAAAAGTTAAAATGACAATATTATCCTTATAACTCCCCACTTAAATACTTTCCTTTTCTAAACAACTTTTTTATATATTTTATTATAATATTTTAATATTATATAATAAAATATTATTTAATTTAATTGTAAACAAATTTTTCAATTTTAAAAGGTATATAATATTTATTAACTTTTAATATAATAAACCAACATCCGAAGAAATAATTTATGCATAATTAAATCCTGCATTACTAATACATGCATAACTAATATTTGTACTATTAATACCTGCATTACTAATAGCCTACATTTACAATTTGTATATGTTCATTTAATGATTTTATTTTGGCCTAATCTCCTCAGGACTTGTACTGTCTCTTCATTTTCTTCACCATCTTCCATAGCTAATGTGCAAATGGTGGAAACTTTTGTTCCAATTGATTAAAGCACAAATGATAACACTGAACCAAACATAATAGTAGTATTTCACTAGCAGCTTCTTTCTACCACTCCTAGCGTCTTATTTCTCTAAATAGCAACATAAGCCTTCTCTTTGAATTCTCAAAATGGAAATGAACCTTGACAAGCACCCATCGTGCATGCTTCTATTTAAAGAAGGTTCTACGGATAAAATAGTAAGTTTTCCTTTTACTTAATGATCTGTATACGTTCTTGTTTTTTTTCCTTTTCTTTTTGGTTGTTCCTTCTTCCAACTGAGGTTTGCTAATCTGATTTTGTTAGCAAATGCCGTCTGATTTTGTGAAAGAACACAAGAAGATGTTAGCTAAGACATGCTTACTGAAAACTGATGTAGTAGCTGGGATGTCATGGGAAGCAAAAATAGAGAAAGAAAAGCCGAATTACTTCATATGTAAAGAAGATTGGCCACAATTTGTGGTGTATCACAAGCTTGAGATAGGGGACTTTTTGCGCTTTGTTCTCATTGATAAATCGACGTTCCATGTCCTGCTTTACTCCAAGAAACATAGTAGAACTCTTCGACCTTTTGAGGACCTCAGCAGTAGTGAGGAAGAGGAAGAAGAATATGAAAAGGAGGATGAGGTAGAAATAGTGGAAGAGAACGTTGACGCTTCAAGAAAATCGAATCCATTTAGTGGCTCCAATGATAGGGGAAATCCATGCTATTCACATTTAGGTAACCTTGACCTCTTTCTTGGTATATTTAATTGTAGTCAGTTCATCTATGGATGCACAAAATCGATGACAAACACAATGTGACCAAATGATGGAGATAAATCATACAGGCTAATTGGTGGTTAAGTCCTAATTGTTGTTGAATTTTGCTATTTCTGAACAACATAAAACACTCTTTTAGCCTAGTTAAAGACTGTATATCATCGTTACTATATGGATGAGATTGCCTTTGAGTCCCTCCCTGAAGCCTAGGAATGGCAATGGGGCGGGGCGGGTTTGTCATTTTGCGGTGTGGGGCAGGTTGAAGCATTTTTTCGAAAATCTTGTGCAGGGCGGGTTGCGGGTTAGAGGAATCCAAAGTTTAAGACTCGTTTCTTTGAACGTAAGATGGCTTGTGGTTTTCTTAAACGTAAATCTTCCATGTTCTTTGCAAACAAAAAGCTCCATGTTATTGTTTTCCAATACAGTAATCCAGTTGATTTCAATATTTTTTTGTTTTGAAAAATGAGAAAAAAGAAAAGAAAGAGAAAAAATTGGGAGAATATAACAAGCTTCAGGAACAAAAATATTTGCGAAAAGCTTTAGTCCTCTGTTTTACGTTTGGAAAATAGTTCTCTGCAAGTCAAGTAACTACTAAACTTGAGTCAAATTTAATACTTAGTAAACTTATTCTGTCTTGTCTAGTTGTTTAACGGAAAAAATTCATATTTTGTTTGGATATTGCATATTCAGATGGGTCAAGTTATTCAGTGTTTAATATGTTTTTCCAGTGAAAAATTATAAGACTAATAACATGTTCTATCACTAAAATAAATTCGTCAAATTGGCTAAAAGGATTATTCGTATTGATTCACAATAAAAATATCACAATGTACAACTTGTGATTTATACAAATTTATTAATTACTGAATGTGTGTAACAAAGTGGGAAAAAGGAAGAAGAAAAAGAAGGGGGGGCGGGGGGGGGGGGGGGGGGGGTGGACGCGGTTGTGGGTGTGGGGCGGATGGACGTGGGTGAAAATGCTATGTGGGGCGGGGCGAGTTGATACAGAACCCGCCCAACCCTGCCCCACCCCATCGCCATCCCTACTTGAAGCCCTTCTTAGTACCTCAGCATGCCACAACGAAGCTAGGACTTACCTCTTTGTTTGTCTCTGTCTAGATTCATTTTGTCATGGAGGTAAATCTGATGCAAAAGCTGATAACATGCTTGGCATGAAAAAGAAAGCTCCTGAGACTAAGAAAGCGAATGAAGTAAAAATGGAGCCAGTAATTCTATTAGATTCTGAGGAAGAGAGGGTTGGTCAATCCAGTGGCTCCAAAGATGGGGGAAATCCATGCTATTCACATATAGGTAAGGTCCACCTCTTTATAAATTTGGTATATTTAATTGTTTTCAGTTTATCTATGGATGCACTAGAACCTATGGCAGACACAATGAAAACAAATGATGCTTATAGATCATACCGACTACTTGGGGTTAATTCCTAACTGCTGTTGTTTCTTGTATTAAGTTTACTATTTCAGTATAAAAACACTCTTTTAGCCTAGTTAAAGACTCGTATATCATTGTGACTATTACTATGAGATTGCCTTTGAGTCCCTCCCCAATGCCCTTGTTATCCCTTCCTTTTCAGCCCACACTCACCTTACCACCCCACAAATAAATTAGGACATATCTCTTTGTTTTTCTCCTCTCGTTCATTTTCTCAACCCTGGAGGTTTCATCATGCAAGTGGGTAAATCCGATGCCAAAGATAACATGCTCGGTGTGAAGAAGAAAGCTCCCGAGACTAAAGAAGTGAAGAAAGTCTTTATGGAGCTAGTAGAATTATCAGATTCTGAGGAAGAAAATGTTGATCCATCCCGTGGCTCCAAAGATGGGGGAAATCCATGCTATTCACATCCAGGTAACATCGACATCGTTATACATTTGGTATATTTAATTGTTTTCCGTTTATCTATGGATACACAAGATCGATGAGGCACAATGAAAAGAAATAAAGCATAAAGATCATATCGACTATTTGGGGAAACTCCTAATTCCTTGTCGAAAATTGCTTCTATTACTGTTGATTTGAATAATAAGTAGTTTAGTTGCAGCTTTGCAGGAGGCGTCTTTGTTTAAATTTTAAATTTAAATTTAGCTAGATAAGTTAAGATAATTTAGGTCTTTGGAATTTTATTCTGTATATATTCTGCAGATTATTTGTTTTAAAAATGGCTTATTTAAAGCCCTCCATCCTTGATAAAAATTGACGGGACAATTTTTTTTTTTTTGAAACTGGTTGAATTGACGGGACAA
>NC_081343.1:39133587-39183573 GCF_029784015.1 Lycium ferocissimum
TTTTTGAAAAAAAACCCATTCTTATCAATTTTAACAGGAAAAGAAATATTTACTCCCTTGCTAATTTAGAAATTTCTATAACGCAGCAAAGACCACTACTATTCTATTATTCTCAACCTCCACATTTATTCAAGTGTGTCCCTGCTTTTATGCATCGATGGAGTCATTCGTATACCAGACTAATCGTCAATGAGTGACTACTCTGCCACCACGGTCAACTCTGTCATCACAGTCAGTGCTGATAATTAATGGAAAATATCACCACTTCTGAACTGGTTTCACCTAAACAACTATGGCTAATGAATAACCCAAGTAAATATTTCTCGACAGACAGGAAAACAAATATATGTAACAGATATTAAATTATTTTTTCTTCCACTCTTTTTAGCATAGAAAAGGAGCAGTAAAAAGAATTTTGAATACAATTCGATTCAATCAAGACTGTTGATTTTTACATGTACGTGTGACTTCAATCTACAAGTGCACTGAATATGGGAATACTGGAGGTTAAATTATTGGAGAGGATCCGTACCCATAATACTACCTACTAAGTATAAACAGAAAAACTGTAAAAGATTTACAATCAATATTTTTGATATAATAGGTAAACATAAAATTGAAAGAAGACAAAAGGGAAAAGACTTGATTCCCAAGACTTGCAGAATCCATCAATAACGGAATCAATTATAGCATGCTCCGTCTTACTTTTAGCCTTTCCTTCTCTACTTTGTTTTAGGTGCTTTTCTTTCCTTATTTTTTTTTTCTTCTTCTTTTTCATTATTTGTTGTCTTCCTATTTTCTGTTAAATCTCTTCTTATAAAATCTTCTTACCATCTGAAAATGTCCGCCATCCTTGTTTATAAATTCAATGACGGGACTGCATTGTTTTTTAAAAAAATTCACCCCATTAACAACATGTGCCATGAAACACATTATGAAACCATCTACACAACTCAATTAGGCTGAAAAATCACATTTCCAAGAACTTAAATGTACTAACAGCAAGCATTTTCTTATACGGATAAAAAAGATACAGAAAATACAGCATGTGCAATTTTCAACTTTCTAGATTTTTTTAAAGAAAAACGTTGTAGCTTCTCCATTCAAAAAAATTACAGAGATCCCAAGCTCACTCAAGTTTCAGATAATGACTATAAAGCGCAACTCAGAGGAACAACTTCACCGTTGAAATCTAATTTTAGTTGGGGCATTCAAAACCTCTTCAAAAGAGAAGTCAGCATAATAATTTTGTGACTTGTTCATTAAAGGGTGAAACGTGTTACTGATACATATCATCCTTTTTTAAAAAACAAAATGTCAGATTCAAGATATCTTGAATCCACACATCAAGAAGTGAACAAACGTTGAACTGCTAGGGGAAATTTAATGTAAATGGATAAGAGGAACGTGGTGACCTGGTATAAGAAAATATCAAGCATCCACTCCAAATACTATTTCAATACCAAATTAGCACGTATAATTCATGTGCCTCCTTTATGTTCTCACCAAATGAAATATAGTTACATTGTAAAGTAAGGCTAGAACTTCTCTATCGTAGTGTTGTATATGTGTGTCGTTCATTATCAAATTTTCACGTCATGACATCTCGCATCACAACAATATCGGTGTCGCAAAACTTCACACAGTAATTATTTTTATCTTCCTTCTTCCGATAATAATAAATGCAATTAGAGACCAAGTACACAAACACGTAGAGTTTTACTTGCATATATCAAATAAATAAATGTATGTCCCTTTTCTAACAAAAAACTTAACCTTCTAGATAAAGCAGTTTACAAAATAAGGAAAAAGAAATTGAGAAATATTACCAAATTGCAACTATCGCGCTCGAAGCCCCGTTTTGACAACAATCTCATTCAGAGGATACAAAGAGCGCAATGAACTTAGGCACTCGTTCCTTGCCGTACCTCATCATAGAATGTGTAATGCTACGATCCAATCAGATACTTCTTCTTGTCCATTATTCAAAACTGTTTCCTGTGCCGATTACACAACACCTCAATACTATTGAACGCCAAGTACAAGTAACACACAAACAAATATAGCTCGTAGGCAATTACAGGACTTGGATCCCAAATTTCTTCATTAACAAAAGCAAAAACCAGAAAACTTTTTTTAAAACTTTTCAAAATACATAGGAACTACTCGAACACGTTCAGTTGCCTAAAAAGTATAATTATCAAAACCAGAGCCTTAGAAGAAAAAGAAGAGAACTTAGAACATGAAATCAGCAATACACAGCAGAGCTACTGATGCAACAACTATGTTGTCTAATATTATATGGAAGACCAAAAATCTCTTCCTTTAAAACTTAAAGTCTTAAGTCGTGTAATAGTTTGCCGCAGATATTGTGACTTTTCCCTTCTTCTTTTTTTCCTTCGAAGAATGAACCCCAAATCATATACTGGTTTCTCTTGTAGATCAAATTATGAGTTCAAATAATTTTAAATTTGCTGGATGTGTGTTTGTTCTTTCTTCCGCATCCATCACAGTCCATCTACACTTTTATTTCAACCTTTTGCCAAAAAAAAAAAAAGAATAAGAATTTTATAACAGTAAGAACATATAGATTGAGAATAGGCAAAGAGAAAGAGAGCACAAAGAAGGATAAAACAGTTAAAAACATAATTATTTGCAGAACCTTGCACTGCATAAGATGCATATAATTAGAAGCTAATAATATAACGATAGAACCGCGGAGGTAAACCAAACCTTCAAAATGGAAAACTTGCGGCGATTGCAGGGATGCTAATATTACTTGCAATTATCATAAAAAAAGTATCAATTGTCAAGATCATTTTCCCTATACAAAGAGAGAGAACACAAAATCACAATATCAGATTCGAAGTAGAAATTTTAGATTATCAAAAAGTACGAATTCTGGATCAGAAATTTCTGAAGTAGTACCCTTTTTAGTTCTTGATCTAAGTAAAAATAAAAGTTACAAACTTCAAAATCAACTAATGGAATCTCAATTTTTAGTCACAGGTGCTACAATTTCGACAGTGCCTTGGTGTAGTTCTGACGGTTGGCGCAATCCAAAGGGGATATAAGTATGGGACAAAGATGGAGAAAGAAGGCAAGAAAGATAATAAACTGCCTCTCTATCAAATTAAGGTACATAGAAGGAAATAGTACTGTACCATTGGAAGTATAGAGCATTGCAGAGAAACTCGTGTAAGTTGTTTCAATCCAGAGAGAAGTTTATGGGAGAAGGCATTTTTTTCTTCCTGGCAGTTAATTAGGGCTTTAATTTGAATAGTGACTTTTGGAGTCTTTTGTGAAACTCCCGTCGGTTCAGTAATTAGATGCAAGAGTGAAGGGAAAAAGGAGAAGCGTAAAGTGAAAATGTCACGACCCAACCCTCACCCGCGACTCAGCGTGTCTCTCTTCCTAAAAGGCCAAACATTTCATTGAACCAAATTACCAGCGTAATACAAGTTCGGATTTACAGACATTACTCATGCGATGAAAGCGCGGATGTCATACAAATGCGGTCCCGAGCGGCACCGTGTCAAAGCATCATCGAGAATCGAAGTTGGCGGAATGTACATCGCCCGGACACACTCATGCGAACGAGATGGGCCACATCGGCCATAGTAACATACGGGGCCGCTTAAGGACGCCAATCGAATCATATACGAGACAAACGGAATCACGTACAAACGAGTGGACCACGACCCGTGTCTATGCGCCTGCAATCGAGAACAAAACATATGAACATATGACGGGACGTGGCCCGCCGTGCCGAACAAGAGTAGCAAATGTACAGGATATACACCAAAAGGTATGTACCAAAAAGTATAAGCTCGGATCGAAAGAGCACTCCGCAATGACGAACGGAGGTCTAAACCGGTGGCGTACCACGTGCGTCCGTACGGCGGCATGTGGCGGCGGCCTTCGAGACGGGGGTCGGACGAAAGAAGTCGAGTATGTAAAGCAAGAGGTACAATAACTCAAATCATAAATGGATCTGGGAGATACGAAACAAATACGTACGTAACCGATCAAACCCGTGCGAAATACAAATGTACGTAATGCTGAAATAAAAATCATGCATAAAGCTCGTAATACGTGGTCACCCCGATCTTTGGTGCGACAACACATCATACTCGTGCTTTCAAATCTCCGTGCGTCTCCACATCATATCATCGAGAATATATCGGAAGCCATATCACATCATAACACCATGGACGGTAACAGATGCCTACTATGGCGAGGTCTCGAAAACCGCAACACATCATACTTCCGAATATATCATAACACGCACGATCACAAACCGGCCCCGGCACCGGCGAACGAGATCATAATAAATGGCGCGAGCGGAGAAGCGTAAACCATATGCATATCAAAAGTAAATTTCGGACTCACAACACATAATTCCATATATAGATATACGATATACAGTAGCCTCAGAAGGCTCCAAACGAATATCGAGTACATCGGAATTAGTATACAAAAGTTACGGACCTTTAACTTATCAATTTTCTCCAAAAATACATCGTAGATCATTTTCAGAAAATTTTAGCATCATTCATAGTAACGAACTTTCAAATATCATTATCGGACAGTTCAAACGGACCTTAACGTCATAAGCGAACACTTCTTTTTCATATCGAACGAAAAATGAGCCAAACAAATCAAATAAGAGAAGTCTCGGGACTTGCGGGCCCACCTCGGGTCGAGTCGAGGCGGCGGACATAAATTACCAACATTAGGTTCCATAAGGTCATCCGTGATAGTTTCGGAGCAATTTGGATTCATTTACAAAGGTACGAAGGTTTACGCGTTCTTATATCCAAAGACAAGCATTTTGGTTCAATCGCGCTGAATGAATAGTGACCAAAATCAAACTCGGATTTCTGGGAGCAGAATTAGTCCCGAGGTTCCGTTTTCGGCCTAGGGGGTCTAGGACATGCCTTATGAAAGATAGGTGAGCGTTACATACCTTACGGACGTCCTACGCTCGCTTAATCTCCAATCCCGCTTCGTCAAAAATCTGCAAATGGTCATCTTTACCAGTTACTATTCATGAGAGTTAACATTTCAATCGTGGGGTTATATTTGTCTACCGGAATTTGTGCGCAAAGACCTCCCCTAAAAAAATATACACCTCCGAGATTCAACTCGCCCTCCAAACAACCAAAAACAACCAACAACAACCACAACAATCACTACAAATCACAACATAATGCCGTTAACCTACTTTCCGACAAAATGCAAAAATTCTCATTTCGACTTCATACTTTCAAACCAATACCAACTCAAACTATTTAGCTTTTATTCATGTCATACACATCATCACAACACAATTAACATATCAAACAAAATAATTCATTCTTATTTCAAGTCATCCCTACTACACGGCCAACATCCACTTTTCTTCCATTCCAACAAGGCCATTAACCTTCTATTTACTTCACGATGTCACAACAACATAATTAACATACTAAATAAATTCAACCATTTCCCCTACATATATAGCACCACACGGCCACACATATATATATACACACATACACACACGGTTCACGCTCCCATTCCCAACTCTAACCAAAGCCATTAACTTTCATTTCTAGTATAGATTTCACAACATCTACAACTAGGATATCACATAAAATTAACTCATCCTTGCCTTACATATCACAATACACACACGGTCACACACACCTATACCATGCACGGCTACACAACATGTTCCCATGCTTCCATGAATTTCATCATTTCCATATATTACAACATGTATATAACCTTTCTTAACACTCAAGGACATGAGATTCTTACCTTTCCTTCAAACTTCTACTTGCCGCAAACGTTGTCCTCCCGTGAAACTAATTATGCCAAGTTGTAGAGGGCTTTAAACTCATCAAGAATTCAAGAAGAAGCAATTTTTTGCATCAAGGACTAAGGCTCCAAGATTTCTTTCTCTCCTTTTTTTTTTCCTAAGGCCGACGGCCTTCTTTCTTTTTCCTCTCAATTTCTTTTGATTTCTTGAATGTTCTAATGGATGAGTTTGCATGGTATCATCCATTTATTCTTCACAAGCCACATGCAAAGCACATGACTAATTAAATTGGGTTGGGCCAACATGGGTCATGGCCGGCCACCTCTTCACATTGGGCCTTATTTTCCCCTTTTTTTTTTTTCAAGCCCAATTCATCACGGATCATCTTTCATAAATTCCCGAAATAAATTTTCAAAATTCCAACTTTGCCCTTAGGCCTTCTCCGGTGTTCTCATATCAATATTTTCCACAAGTAGCAACATACACACCACATAAAGTCAAGGCATGGCCTTATTCTTACAAATCACAATTGTGCCCAAATTTCCCGAATATGCGAAAACACGGGATGTAACAGAAAATTTCAAAAAAAAAAAAAAAAAAAAAAGAGATAATAGATAAATAGGATTGCTGGCTTGGGAGCACGCCACGTCAGTGGGCCTAATGCCCTGCTTTATATAGATATATAGATTACTTCGTAAAAACCTGATTTGATAAATACTTTTATATTGTTAATGCATAGAAAAACATAACTAGGCAAGGCTTGATCATTATGGGTTGGGAAACGATACCCCCTCTACATATTGAATGAGATCAATAACCTCCTTATGTAATATTTTTCGGTGGAATTTTTTGTTTTTGATTAAAAATCTTTTTTCTTTCTCTTTCTAGAACTAACATACAAAAATATATCTCTTATTATTGTCTCATTCACCTATTCCGTTGAAAATAATGTATTACAACTACTTGGAATAATTTGTTACTAAGCTTTTCTTTAGGAATTTTTCGAAGCTATGATGTTGCAACGATAATGTAAAATCAAGTTCCCTCTTTTTACTTTTTATTGTACTTATTATTGTATTGCCTTCTTGGTTCTAAACATTAATAAAATACGTGTACCTTATCAATAAAAATAATAATTAGCAATTCAACAAAATTCATCCCAATCTTGACAACATATAATCAGTTTCAAATGAGGTTAGTGCTTTCATCTGGAAGAAGCTTAGGTTGAATTTCCTAGACTTGGCTTCATGTTATAAAACTTCCCTCCTTAAATCTTTAAAGCTTAAGTGCATGCTATTGATGGCAAAGGGTGAAATGTCTCCCAAAACCTAAAACCAGTGTTGCATTTCAAGACTCGATGAATTTTGTTTAACTACTAATTATTATTTTTATTGATAAGGTACACGTATTTTATTAATTATGTGTTTAGAACCAAAAAGGTAATACAATAAGTACAATAAAAAGTAAAAAGAGGGAACTTCAATTTTACATTACAGTGAACGAGTTACTCAGTATTTAGTATTGTAACGAACTGCATTGTGTCCGAATACAGTGAAATGGATATAAAGAATTCAAATGACTGGTTCAACTAGTTAAATATTTATATGCAATTAATTGATATATTGATCATGTATATAGATTTACATTAGTATGTCCTGGTTGCATTTTGTCACCTTTCTTGCAAGTTTGGTAGCGTCTTGTTTCTATTGCTACCAACAGTGCAAGCGTACTATTAAAAAAGTCAGGTGAAAAAGAAACAATGAAAAGGTTTGGAGTGGATTCTTTCGCCCCGCCCTTCTTCTTGTAAATATTAAATTACTTTAGATATATACGTGTAAACTTATGCGAAGATCACATGGCTATTAAAAAGAAAAATGAAAAAAGGAAAAGCAAATTGTACTAAAAGGTTTGTGCTGTATAGAGTGCTGGCAGACTAATGGTGAATACGACACACATTTCCTGAAGTTAAGATATTTTCGTACTGTGTGTTCAATTTCAGTTATCAGCAACGTTTTTTGTCTTTCTTTCCTTGTGAATAAAATGCAGAGAATGATAATACAATCCTCCAGTTTGTTCATTAATTATTTTTTTGTATGCATAAATAAAAGTTAAATTGATTCTTTTTTAGCATGAATTCGGATTATTGATACATTTTATCGGCCGATTGACACAAATCCGAACCATAGGGAAATTTCATAACTATACAAAATTTAAAATATATTTCTATAATATTTTGGCAACATGTTAAATTCTAGCTATATATTTAAAAACATGTTATATAAAAATTACGTACTATTAAAACTGTTGCTTTTAAAAGATTCTAAAAATTGTATACATTATTTATGTTATGGAGTACAACTTTTGAAAAACATATAATTGGTCAAGTCCAACTGCATTTACTGATTTGTTTTAGTTCATTTAATGATTTATTTTGCCCTAATCTCCTCAGAACTTGTACTGTCTCTTCATTTTCTTCACCATCTTCCATGTGATTTTTGACCCTATAACACCTGCTGCAGTACACACTATTTTTCTACAAGTTGTCCATAGCTAATGTGCAAATGGTGGAAACTTTTGTTCCATTGATCAAAGCACAAATGATAACATTGAACCAAATATAAGATTTTACTAGCTAGCAGCTTCTTTCTACATCTTCCTAGCCTCTTTCTTATTTCTCTAAAAAGCAACATTACCCTTCTCTTTGGATTCTCAAAATGGAAATGGATCTTGACAAGCACCCATCGTGCATGCTTCTATTTAAAGAAGGTTCTATGGATAAAATAGTAAGTTTTCCTTTTACTTAATGATCTGTATACGTTCTTGTTTTTTTTCTTTTTTTTCCTTTTCTTTTTGGTTGTTACTTCTTCCAACTGAGTTTTGCTAATCTTATTTTTTTAGAAAATGCCGTCTGATTTTGTGAAAGAAAACAAGAAGATGTTGGCTAAGACGTGCTTATTGAAAACCAAAGTAGCTGGGATGTCATGGGAAGCAAAAATAGAGAAAGAAAAGCCAAATTACTTCATATGTGAAGAAGATTGGCCACAGTTTGTGGTGTATCACAAGCTGGAAATGGGGGACTTTTTGCGCTTCTTTCTTGTCGATAAGTCAACGTTCCATGTCATGCTCTACTCCCAGAAACATAGTAGAAATCTTCGACCTTTTGAGGACCTCAGCAGTAGTGAGGAAGAGGAAGAGGATGAGGTAGAAATAGTGGAAGAGAAAGAAAAAAGGTAGAGGACATTGAAGCTTCAAGAAAATCGAAGAAAGTAAAAATGGAGCCAATTGATATATCAGATTCTGAGGAAAGAAGTGTTGAACCATCAGGTGGCTCCAAAGATGGGGGAAATCCATGCTATTCACATTTAGGTATATTTAATTTTTGTCAGTTTATACACAATGTGAACAAATGATGCATACAAATCATACAGGCTAATTGGGGTTACGTCCTAATTGCTGTGGAATTTTGCCATTTCTGAACAACTTAAAACATTATTTTAGCCTGGTTAAATATTGTATATCATCGTGACTATATGTATGAGATTGCCTTTGAGTCCCTTCCTGAAGCTTTGTTTGCCTCTTTCTGATTTCATCATGAAAGGAGGTAAATCGGGTT
Source organism: Lycium ferocissimum (assembly GCF_029784015.1). Lineage (NCBI taxonomy): Eukaryota > Viridiplantae > Streptophyta > Magnoliopsida > Solanales > Solanaceae > Lycium > Lycium ferocissimum. The sequence goes on from NC_081343.1 coordinate 39,143,007, forward strand.
GTTGAGGCAATTTTTTGAAGAAAATCTTGTAAAAATGGAGCAGTAATTTTATTAGATTCTGGGAAGAGAGGAATCCAAAGTTTAAGACTTGTTTCTTTCACATCCACGTAAGGATGGCTTTATATATTTGGTTATCTTAAACGTAAATCTTCCATGTTCTTTGCAAACAAAAAGCTCCATGTTCTTGTTTTCCAATACAGTAATCCAGTTGATTTCAATATTTTTTTTCTTTTGAAAAATGAGAAAAAAGAAAAGAAAGAGAAACAATTGGGTGAATAGAACAAGCTTCAGGAGCAAAAATATTGGTGAAAAGCTTTAGTCCTCTGTTTTATGTTTGGAAATTAGTTCTCTGCAAGTTAGTCAAGTAACTACTAAACTGGAGTCAAATTTAATACTTAGTAAACTTATTCTGTCTTGTCTAGTTGTTTAATGGAAAAAATTCATATTTTGTTGAGACACAAAGGATATTGCATATTCAGATGGGTTAAGTTATTCAGTGTTTAATATGTTTTTCTATAAAAATTAAACGACTAATAAAAGACTTGTATATCACTACTAAAATAAATTCGTCAAATTGGCTAAAAGGATTATTCGTATTGATTCACGATAAAAATATCACAATGTGTCATTTTCTCAACCCTGGAGGTGTCATCATGAAAGGAGGTAAACCTGATGCCAAAGCTGACAACATGCTCGGCGTGGAGAAGAAAGCTCCCGAGACTAAAGGAACGAAGAATGCTGCCAAGCGAAGAAGTGCTTCTTATGTTAAGCGATGGAGGTCTATCAAGGATCCTGCCAAACCCAAGAGGCCTGCAACTTCTTTCTTCGTGTTCATGGAGGAGTTTAGGAAGCAGTTCAAGGAGAAGTATCCAAACAATAAATCTGTGGCTGCTGAAGGTATAGCTGGTGGAGACAAGTGGAAACAGTTCTCAGATGCTGAGAAAGCTCCTTTTGTGGCAGAGGCAAAGAAAAGGTTGGCGGAATATCATAAGAACAAGGATGCTTATAACAAGCGAGTAGCTGCTGGATCTTCTGAAGAAGAGGAATCTTACAAGTCAATGTCCGAGGTTGATGAGGAAGATGGGGATGATGATTGAAGAAGTTTTTAGTGGATGAAGAAATTGGTGAGGAAGCTAGTGTAATATCTTCTATACATGGCTTCTTCTTTTTACCGTATAATACTTGCAATTTATTTGCTTTTATTTTTGGGAGTTAAAGATGAATCTAGAGCAGCAGCTTCTATAGCTCAATAGTTTATGTACATTTTACTTTGATGCTGCTTAATCCTGATTCAGCTAGATGTTTGTCCTTCTTGGCTAGTATATTGTTTTCATATCTTTGTTATTGATATATATGCTTCCTATTGTAGTTGGGAAGATATCTGGTTCTGATATTTCTCTATTAAAGTTTTGGGGCTTTCCGTTCTACCTTTTTCTATGGGGATATTGGGACCCAAAAAAAGTATGTGACTGAATCATTTAGTACTGTAACGAATTGCTGTGTCCTAATATGGCGAAATGGATATAAGGAATTCAAATGACTGGTTCAACTAGTTATGCATTGATAGACAATTGATTGGATGATTGTCTTGTCTACATAGATGCATGAGAATGTCCTGGTTGCATTTTGATGTCACCTTTGTATGGAAGCTTAGTAGCTTCTTGTTTCTTTTGATACTGACCAAAGATGCAGAGACGTAGTATGAAAGTTCAGGTGCAAAGGAAACAATGAAAAGGTTTGGACTGGGTTCTTTTGCCCCTGCCTCTTGTAAACAAGCAGGAATTTTTTTTGATTCATGATATGAATGTTTCTTCTTTTGACATTCTTTAATAATATCTCAGGTAGTCAACTATTTGAACTAAAGCAGATATAATAGGCTCAATCTTCACATCTATTGCGTCTGGTCATTGCTTTGATCCCTCCAACAAGTTCTTGATATCAGAAAAAAGTTGACAGGCAGTTTTAGCATATTAATCTTGCAACCTTCTAGCAAAATTTACCCTAAAGCGAAGAGGTTCCTGAAAGTGCAAGAGGGGGGGTGAATTGTTAAAATTTTCGCTCTGTTAGTCGACTAGGTCAAGCCGGTAGTCGACTACCTACTCAGTGAATATTTAGGCAAGTGCAGAAAATAAATGACACATATAATTTATACCGGTTCGATTCAACGTGAATCCTAGTCCAAATTCCCCGGGTCAGTGCGGGTGATCTCTCGGCAGCCTCTTTATAAGGTTTGGTACAATGAAGGTTTTGAATGAAGTTCCTACGTCTACACTCAAAACACTCTTATTCTTTTTGATACAAAGCCTCACAAACTATAACTCTCCTTCTCTCTTATTACACTATGAATCGCACGTACTAACAATGTTTGTTTGAAAGTAAAGCAGAGCAATGGAGGTAATGAGACAATTGCATAATTCTTCGTTTGTGAGGCACCCCTTTTATATTGTTTTAGGCACTTCACGCAGAGTTCAACCCAAGGATTTGATCCTTGGAAATGGAATCGTAGATCCTATTTCCAAGAATAAGATCGAGTCATGTCGTTTCTCAGAGATTTCTTCTTGTGCGTTGAGATGTAAATAAGCGTACATTTCTTACACCTCATGAGATATGCCTTTGATATTTTTCCTTCTTGAAATGATTTGATGCTGCTGAAATAATTCCTCTTTAAATTGCAGATGTGATTTCCTTTTTTTGAAAGATATGCGGCTGAGAGTTACAGCTGGTTGCCCTAACCACGTTTGGGCTGGGAAGCCATATGTCGAGCGAGCCCGGCTCGCCGGGGCTATCGTGGGCTTCCAAGTTGTTGGGGTCGTTTTGTGGGCTCACATATATTCCTTATGTGATTTAATTTCTATACCTGCACAAGTAAAATTGTCATCATAAAAACTTGACACTAACAATCTCCCTCTTTTTGAGGATGACAATTTTAGACAAAGTGTAGTCAACTTCCCTGTAACGGATGCTCATTGTTAGAATAGGTGGAGGCTCCCCCTGACTAGTTGACTAGTCCTTATAGGCTCCCCCTGAGCAGTTGACTGTCATTCTCCCCCTTTGGCATCACTCAAAAACAACACAACAAAATAAAAGCAGAGGCAAAGAACCATCAAACAAACAACACAACAAACAGGCAAAACCAAGGGACAAATAGCAAATAACAAAAGGCAACTAACAGCACTGCCAAGCATAAGGACCACAAAAAACATTGTTTAAACAGTTCAAAAAAAACTAAAACTATTCTTGACGACGGAAGACTGGACGACGAAGAAAGTAGGCTAATGTATTCACAATAGCATCCTTCATTTCCGTCAGCGATGTAGTAAGACGTTCAGGCATAGCAGCAACACTAGCTTGAAGCTTGGTGGACAATTTGACCGCTTCCTTAATAACAGCATCCAGGTTCAGCCTCAGCTTAGAGACATCAACACCTGTTTCTCTAGTCATATCGCGAATCTTCTCCACTTGAAATAACGTGGATGCCATTAAGTCTTTAATGGACTCAATTTGTTCATCCATAGCAGAAAGTTTGGCGAGAAGTTCTTCATAGCATTCTGTAGGAGACAGCAGGGATCTCGATTTTTTCCTTTGGTAGAGGGACCAGTTGAGAGGCCTCATGGACATCTTTTAACAACCTGTGAATCATTGCTCAAAACATATCCCATGCTACCAAACGCCCTAGAGTTGTAGCATTGCTTGACCGGGAGTGATGGGATAGTCGACCAAGTCAATTTTGCGGACCTCAGATGCGGGAGATAAGCATACCATATGGGAGACTAGAGGGATTGGAAGCGCACTCAATCATATAATTGATAACAATGGAGGACAAATTTATTTTTTTCTTGGACAGAGGCAAAAGGCAAAAATAGCATCACGCCGGGAGACGGTAGTACGACCCAAGACGAGGAACAATGGTAGTAGCAACCATACGAGCAAGCACACGGCCTCAAACGAGATATTGACGGACCAAGTTGAACAGAACAAGAGGAGGAATTTGAGAGGGATTTTTTAACATCGTCAAAAGACACTTCAAGAGATTCAAGCCAAAAAATTTTGGGTAATTCCGAAAAGTTTAATAGTGTGCAACCAAAAAAATAGAGTCAAGAACAGAGCAATTTAGCACAATATGAGTGCCAAGAACCAATGTTTCAAGTTCATTAGCTTTAGAAGACCTAAGATTGGCATAGAACATGCGAATGTGAATTTCATAGACATGAGGAGGGGTTTTAAAAAAGTTTTCCCATCCTTGATAGACAAACAAATGTTTAACCTTACAACTGAGAGAGAGCATAAGGTCAAGATCGACATTCCTACCAGGAACGATGGTTTTGTCCTCAAGAGACGAGAACAGTGCCTGATGATGGTCATCCCAAAATTTCTTCCGAAGATCAAGAGGTTTATCACAGAGCGTTTTGAGTTTCTTGGAGGAGGTGGAGCATGCAGCCTCAGGAAGGGTTCGCTTCCCAAGATGACTAATGGGAACTAAGTCGGAGTCGTCGGAGGAAGCAGGGTCATCGGAGACGACGGGGTCATGAGGAGGCGAGGGGAGATTTTTACCCATTTCCCGTAGCCTTGAGCTTTGACGGATGGAGGGGGTAGGAGTTTTCGCGTTCTGTGCCATTGAAGAGAGGAGAAGATGAACGGAGCGTTGGAAGAGAAAGGTGAGGAGAAAGACGAAAAAGGGGTTATGGGGATACGGGTAAAAAGGGTGTAGGGAAAGGCAAAAGGTTTTATGGAAAAGGTAAAAAGTAAATATGGGAAGATGGGAATGTCATAAATATGATGGGAATACCATTTATGGCAAAGATTCGAGTACCCAAAAATCTTGGCACGGTTTGTTAGAAATTTAGACGTATTTATCAATAATTCCTAAAGAGCTTCTTAGCATGCGAAACGTTCCTCAAGAAGGGGTTTAGTAAAAATATCGGCCAATTTGGTTTTCGTTGTTAACAAAAACAATTTCAAAATCTCCCGAGCAACATGATTTCGATAAAATGATGCTTAATATCTATATGCTTGGCCTAGAATGATGCACGTGATTTTTAGATAGACGGATAGCACTCGAATTATCACAAAAAATTTTTACGGGTTTAAAAACAAGTCATAATCACTTAGTTGGTAAGACATCCAAATTAGTGCAGTGCAAACATTGACCAACGACTATATATTCGGCCTCGGTAGTAGATAAAGGCGATCCCCGTTTTTTTGCTATTCCAGGAAATAAGAGATTTGCCTAGAAGCTGGCAAGTACCGCTGGTACATTTTCTATCATCTTTATCACCTACAAAATCTGCATCTGAAAAACCTTCAAGCGTAAAATCAGTGGTGTTAGGATACCATAAACCATAGTTAGTTGTTCCATGAAGATATCTAATGATACGTTTAACGAGTAAGATGAGATTCCTTTGGAGCAGCTTGGAATCTAGCACACCCGCACACACTAAACATAATATCCGGTCGACTAGCGCTTAAATAAAGCAATGATCCAATCATACCGCGATACTTAGTTTCATCAACAAGTTTTCCTTGTTCATCCTTATCAAGAGAGCAAGAGTAGGACTGCATTGGAGTTCCCATAGCTTTTGGAGTCGACATCCCAAATTTTTGGACGAGTTCTTTAGCATACTTAGCTTGACATATAAATATTCCGGTATCGGTTTGATGAATTTGTAGTCCCAAGAAGAATTTTAATTCTCCCATCATACTCATTTCGAACTCGCTTTGCATAAGATCAGAAAATTCCTTGCACATAGGGGTTAGAGCTTCCAAAAATAATATCATCAACATATATTTGTATGATAAGATTTCCTAAGGAGGATCGTTTAATGAAAAGAGTTGTATCGATCTTTCCTTGAAAAAATCCATGGCTTACCAAGAAGGAGCTTAAGCGATCATACCAAGCCCTAGGTGCTTGTTTAAGACCGTATGTAGCTTTACTTAATTTAAAAACGTGATAAGGAAATTTTAGGTTTTCAAAACCTGGCGGCTGTTTCACGTATACCTCTTCTTCAATGAACCCATTTAAGAAGGCGCTTTTAACATCCATTTGAAAAAGTTTGAATTTTTTAAAAGAAGCATATGCAAGCAAAATTCTTATGGATTCCAACCTGGCAACAGAGCAAAAGTTTCATCATAGTCAACACCTTCCTCGTTGTGAATATCCTTGAGCAACTAGCCGGGCTTTGTTTCTAACTACTTCTCGGGAAATTCCCTCATTTAGCTTGTTTTCGTATACCCATTTTGTGCCAATGATTGAAGCATTCTCGTGTTTGGGAACTAGATTCCACACTTTGTTCTTTTCGAATCGATCAAGTTCCTCTTCCATAGCCTTGACCCCAGTATTCATCTTTTAAGGCATCACCAACTTTCTTTGGTTCGCATTGAGAAATAAGAGCAAGATTTACGTTATTTTTAGTAGATGCTCTAGTTTTCCTCCCTTCATAGATGTCTCCAATAACAAATTTCTTTGGATAGTCGAAGGTTCACTTCTCCATTCGTTTTGGAACTGCTCCAACAAGAACCTCGATCGGCGAGGTTCATCGAAGTCGACTCACAGGTGCCTTTTTCTTCGGTGGGTTTTGTAACCACCGCGGAAGTACTTGATTGTCTTCTTCATCCGCAATTTTCCTTTTCTCGGCCAAAGTTATTAGTATCATCAAATACAACATGAATAGACTCTTCAATAGATAAAGTACGTTTGTTATAAATTCTATAAGATCTACTAGTAGGAGAGTAACCAAGAAATATACCTTCATCACTTCGAGGATCAAACTTACTAAGATTTTCTTTCCCATTATTGTGAACAAAACACTTACATCCAAAAGGATGAAAGTAGCTAATATTTGGTTTCTTACCCGTCCATAGCTCATACGGAGTTTTCTTAAGAATTGGTCTAATTAGGCATCTATTCAAAATATGACACGTTGTACTTACCGCTTCTGCCCAAAAGTGATGTGGTAGGCTTGTTTCTATGATCATTGTTCTTGCCATATCTTGAAGAGTTCTATTTTTTCGTTCAACTACACCGTTCTGTTGCGGAGATCGAGGTGAGGAGAAATTGTGTGTGTATCCTTGATCATTACAAATTCCTCAAAGGCTTTATTTTCAAATTCTCTCTCCATGATCACTTCTAATGGAAGTGATGTAATATCCCTTCTCACGCTGAATTTTCTCATAAAAAAACTTAAAATTCTTTAAAGTATCATCTTTATGAGCAAGAAATATTACCCAAGTAAAACGAGAGAAGTCATCTATTATAACAAATGCGTACCTTTTTCCTCCAATGCTAGCGATTTCTAGTAGGACCGACTAAATCCATATGAAGTAATTGCACAGTGGGCTTTGATGTAGACACAATATCTTTAGAACTAAAGGAGTTTCTAGTTTGTTTACCTTTTTGACACGAATCGCATAAGTGATCTTTTGTGTAGTTGAGTTTTGGCAATCCTATTACAAGATCATGTCTTGCTAGTTTTTCAATTAATCGCATACTAGCATGCCCAAGCTTCTTGTGCCACATCCACGGATCTTCTCCCATTGATGCCAAGCATATATGACCTTTAGCATTTTTGATAGAGTCCAAGAGTGTATACATTTTTATTTCGTCTTCCAGGAAGAATCTTTGTTCCGAGGGAGTCTTCTATGACACAACCTGATTTACTGAATCTGATCTCAAGATCTGAATCACATAGCTGACTTACACTTAACAAGTTATACTTAAGTCCCTTCACCAACCAAACATTTGAAATGTCACAGGAATTATTGAAGGCAATAGTACCAATACCAATTACCGTTCCAGTTTGAATTGTCTCCAAAAGTTACCAATCCTCCATCAAAGTCAGCGACTGATTTGAATAGATTTTTGTCGCCTGTCATATGTCTTGAACACGCACTGTCTAGATACCATTTTCCCTTTTTCTTTTTCTTGTGGTGTTCCTGCAAGACAAAATTTTTACTCTTGTTTAGGTACCCAAGAGTTCTTGGGTCCTTGATGGTTAGTTTCAAAATATTTGATTTTCTTGGGTTTCCATATCCAACCAGGTGCAGTTGTAAAGCGAAATCTGCAGTTATAATAATTATGCCCAAGTTTTCCACAGCAAAACACGTTTGAAAAGATTTTCTTTCCACAATATAGGAATCGGCTGAACTGTGCATTCCAGTTTTCCTTTCAGTTCTTCTAGTTGACTTATCAGTGTTCAAATAGCCAGTTTTCTTTCCTTCAAAATTTCTGGTTATTTGCACAACCCCTTTTTCAGTAAACTTGGGTGTATTTGATTGGTTTGACTTGGCATGGTTATGGTTGGAAGGTTTTAATAAGATATCTAATCTAGATTGAAGATTATAAACTTCATTTTGGATTGAATTTTTTTCTTTTTCACAAATTTCTAATCTTGATTCCCATTCCTTTTTCTCCCTCTTCAGTTTTCTATATTCATCAAAGACATTATTTAGATCCATAAGAGTTTGATCTAATAATTCTTGGGTTTCTTCACATTTAGCACAGAATGAGAACTTACCTTGTCGCTTTCTTCGAGAGCCATGAAACATATATTTTCACCTTCTTCGCATTCTTCATCTCGAGATCTCATCTTCACTTAACCGCTCGAAAGCTCTTTGTTTTTGATAGCCTCGGTTGGTTTCTTTCTTATCTCGGGACATTCGTACGCAATATGGCCATATTTTCCACATTCAAAACATTTTCCGTCATTCTTTGGTCGTCCAATGTGGGGGTCTTGCCTTTTCTAAAGTTTGAGCTTCCTTTCTCGTTACTTCTTGATCTTCTCATAGCTTCTATCACATGCCTCGAAATCATGGCTACTTCTTCTTCTTTAAAATCATCATCATTGATTCCTCAACTTAAGCCTTGAATCGACTCACTTTCTTCTTTTCGTCCTTTCCGGTATCTTTGGATATGATTCTTTTCAAAAGCTATGAGATTTCCTCTTAATTCATCATAAGTGAATTTATCCGATTTCCGTCTTCAAGAACAATGGCTTTGGTTTCCCAAGTCTTTGCGTACTTCGACCAGCTTTCTAACTTGTTGAGAGTTGGTATAGGTTACTCCAGCGACTTGAGTTCTCCAATAATCTTGTCGAATCTTGTGAACATTGATTCGATGTTCTCATCATCTTTCATCATGAAAGCTTCATAGTCGTGTCTTAGAGCATCAATTTTTGTTTCTCTTACTTTTGATGTTCCTTCATAAGTGACCTCAAGTTTATCCCACATTTCCTTGCGTATCACAATTTGAAATTTTTGCATACTCTTCTCCACTCACTGCACAGTAGAGCAAAGCTATTGCCCTTGCATTTATTTGTAGAGTCTCTTGTTGTTCTTTAGTAATGTCGTGTGACTCTAGATCAATTGCTGAAACTTCTGCATCTTCTTTGCTTTCAGTGTTCGCTCTGGGAATGGGTTTAGGTCCCTTTTTGATCACGACCCTGTGCTTGATAATCGTTGATTGCACAAATATTTTAAACCTTTCTCCCAAAGGGTCATAATGTTCACCATTAAAGTATGGTGGTCTTGTTGTGGAGTGCCCATCTTGCAATATTGCTCCCAGAATCCGATATCCGCCCATTTGATCTTTTCTCACGTGCGGTTAAGCACCGAAAGCGAGACCTTGCCGATACCAATTGAAAGTGCAAGAGGGGGGGGGTGAATTGTTAAAATTTTCGCTTCCGTTAGTCGACTAGGTCAAGCCGTAGTCGACTACCTACTCGTTGAATATTTAGGCAAGTGCAGAAAATAAATGACACATATAATTTATACCGGTTCGCATTCAATGTGAATCCTAGTCCCACCCCTTGGGTTGCAAGGGTGATCTCTGCAGCCTCTTTTATAAGGTTTGGTACAATGAAGGTTTTGAATGAAGTTCCTACGTCTACACTCAAAACACTCTTATTCTTTTTGATACAAAGCCTCACAAACTATAACTCTCCTTTCTCTCTTATTACACTATGAATCACACAGACTAACAATGTTTGTTTGAAAGTAAAGCAGAGCAATGGAGGTAATGAGACAATTGCATAATTCTTCGTTTGTGAGGGCCCTTTTATATTGTTTTAGGCACTTCACGCAGAGTTCAACCCAAGGGATTTGATCCTTGGAAATGGAATCGTAGATCCTATTTCCAAGAATAAGACCGAGCCGCCGCTTCTGTGCGTTGAGGCAGCAGCAGATTTCTTACACCTCATGAGATATGCCTTTGATATTTTTCCTTCTTGAAATGATTTGATGCTGCTGAAATAATTCCTCTTTAAATTGCAGATGTGATTTCCTTTTTTTGAAAGATATGCGGCTGAGAGTTACAGCTGGTTGCCCTAACCACGTTTGGGCTAGGAAGCCATATGTCGAGTGAGCCCAGCTCGTTGGGGCTACTACGTGGGCTTCCAAGTTGTTGTCGTTGTTTTGTGGGCTCACATATATTCCTTATGTGATTTAATTTCTATACCTGCACAAGTAAAATTGTCATCATAAAAACTTGACACTAACAGTTCCTTCAGATAAAAGGCTAAATTCTTTCAAGACCAAACACAAAATTCAAATCCAACGCCACTTTAACTAGATATCCAACAAATTGACAAGCAAGATACAGCAGATTATCAATAATATCCGAGACTACACACAAAATGCAATCAAAAGAAACCATAGTACATACATGTAGCTACTGCAAGGAATGGGGTTTGGAGATCTTTAGGACCTGTAAAACATTATTGCCACCATTTCCCTGAATAAACTTCATTTTTTTGCGTGGAGTGCCCTTCTTTTGGGGTGGTCTTTAAATTTTGCCCCTCATATTTGAAATGTTTAAATTTTGCCCTTCGGCTAACACCCATAGGTTCCAGGTTCGAACCCACGCGCAGTCAAAATTTTAAAAAAAAATTCGCAAGGCAAAGTTTAAATTTCGCTATGCCTGACCCGGCATACTTTTGTTAAGGAATTACCAAAGTTATGCCGGACCCGGCATACTTATGCCTTGTGGGCAGACTTGGCATAAGTATGCCGAGTCCGGCATAACTTTGATAATTCCTTCACAAAGTTATGCCGGGTCCGGCATAAAAGTTTGCCCATTAAAAGTATGCCCCCACCGGCATAACTTTGTGAAGGAATTATCAAAGTTATGCCGGACCCGGCATACTTATGCCAAGTCTGCCCATAAGGCATAAGTATTCAAGAAAAAGTCAGTTCTTCACATAATTTTTAACTACATGCCCATCCTAATTAAAATAAACAGAATCCAAACTTAACAATATTAACACACGCCACGATTGACAACCTCATCATGAATTGCATTTGCACCAAAGATGTCGTACCATTTCCACCCAAGACAAGAGCATGTTTATTCCGTCAAGAAGTAAATCTTAGATAAAGCCAAAGCACAATAATTCCGGTGTAAGTAAGCTAGCTATAGATGGTCATCAAGCACTCGAATGCTATTCACAATGTCGAAACTTGTGTCCTCCACGTGATACACCTAGCAAGCTTCCACAAGAATGATGAATATTTTGAACCACTTTCTGGGATAACTGGTAACAAAACATGCTATGACTTATCACTCAAATATTTATTTCTGTTAGGACCCGGCATAACTTTGATAATTCCTTCACAAAGTTATGCCGGTGGGGGCATACTTTTAATGGGCAAACTTTTATGCCGGATCCGGCATAACTTTGTGAAGGAATTATCAAAGTTATGCCGGACCTGGCATACTTATGCCAAGTCTGCCCACAAGGCATAAGTATGTCGGGTCCGGCATAACTTTGGTAATTCCTTCACAAGTGTATACTGTTGGCGGCATAGCGAAATTTAAACTGCCTTGCGAATTTTTTTTAAAATTTTGACTGCGCGTGGGTTCGACCCTGGAACCTATGGGTGTTAGCCGAAGGGCAAAATTTAAACATTTCAAATATGAGGGGCAAAATTTAAAGACCACCCCCAAAAGAAGGGCAATTCTGCGAATTGCCCAATAGACTTGAAGCGGCAAGTGTCACCAGTTGCTATCTTGTTACGTGTTCGGAATTCAGCCCATCCTCCTTTTATGTGAACCCACCTGCCCTTGCGTGCTATGTCCACTCGCCACTCCTTGCCTTTCCCATTTACCAGTCTCATTCTCTTCATGTAAATTATGCCTGCCCATCTCGCGAAGCTCATCGGGATAGTCTAATAAACATATTCATCAAACATGTTTTCAGGGGAAAGTAAACGCATAAAATCTACCAAAGAATTTAAAAGAACAGAATTGTTCAACTTTACCATAAAAATTGAGTGTGACTTTTTTATAACCATTTCATAGTATGGATCTTTGTTGTTTAAGTTCACCACACTGAATCTGATCTTCTTTGAACCATTTTCTTCACTTCCACTCTCAACTTCCTCCTCTTCAGCAACGGTACCTGTCTTTCTCTCCCAAGTTTAGTATAGATCAATCAATCAATCTACTGTCTCAATACCTAAGGAATTGAATCGGTTTTTGAACTCTTTATATCCATTTCTCTGTATTATATATTAGGACACAATTCGTTACAATACTAAAGGGATTTAAGGTCTTCCGGAAACAACCTCCCTATCTTCCGAGACAGGGGCAAGGTCTGCGTACACTTTACCCTCCCCAGACCCCACATTGTGGGATTTCACTGGGTATGTTGTTGTTGTTGTTATACTAAAGGGATTTAACGTATCTAGATTGTCAGTATAAACAGATCAATGTATTTTAACTGTTGTAGTATATAGAAGTTAAACCTGTACTAAATAACTCAACTGTAAAGACAAATTAAGGATCTCGCACTTGCTAGTTGTACCCATGTTGATATGCAAGTCTCTAATTGTAGGAAATCAATCCGTGCCTTGTATTGATGTATCAAAGTTATTATATACAAAGTAGGTATCCCTAATTAGAATGATACTAGCCTAAATTACAGGACCTGATTACAATACATAAGGAAGGGAATATTTACAATATTTATACTATTACATAGTCTATCACACCCCCGCAATGCCGAAGCGGGAGGTTGTCGTACGCTTAGATCGTCCCCGAAATCATCAAAGAGCACGCGCGGAAGACCTTTAGTGAAGATATCCGCGATCCGGTAGGGGACGGGACGTGAAGGACACGAACTTCTCCACGGGCAACTTTCTCACGTACGAAATGTATGTCCATCTCAATATGTTTAGTGCGTTGGTGCTGAACTGGATTACCTGATAGGTATATGGCACTAACATTATCACAATAGACTAATGTAGCCGACCGAATTGGACAACGGAGCTCCAAGAGAAGGTTGCGAAGCCAACAGGACTCAGATACTACATTAGCAACGCCACGGTATTCGGCCTCGCACTCGATTTAGACATAGTAGGCCGCCGTTTGGATGACCAGAGAGGAGGTTATCGCCGAGGAAGACACAAGAACGGGGGATGTGGGAGCGGCGAGTGTCCTGGACAACCACCCCAATCGCACCGCATAAGATACAAGAGAGGCAATGGAGGACTTGTACGTACGGAGACCAAAGTCAATAGTACCTTGAATGTATCGGACTATGCGTTTAAGAGCATGCATACGGGCAACCTTAGGATCATGCATGTGAAGGCATACTTGTTGAACCGCATAGGAGATGTCCGGTCGTGTGAATGTAAGGCACCGTAACGCGCCGGCCAACTTACGATATGGGCGGGATCATCGCAGCGAGGCCGGCCGTGGCACCAAGTTTGGCTTTGGTGTCGACCGGTGTCGATCGGGCTTACAGCAACTCATGCCCGCACGCTCTATAATGTCCGTCGCATAATTTTTCCGAGAGAGAAACATGCCGTGTGAAGTCCGGCAATGGGCCGATACCCTTAAAATAGCCGAGAGGGCCCAAATCCTTCATAGCAAATTCGGCACTAAGCAGAGACACGATGGATTTCCAGGAGAGCATCGAGGAAGTCGCGAGAATAATATCATCAACATATAGCGGAATGTAAGCAATGTCGAACCTCGACAATAAATAAAGAGAGAGTGATCGGATCCGCTATGTGAAAAACCAATGGTGGAGACATAGTACGCAAAGCGTTGGAACCATGCACGGGGAGCTTGCTTAAGGCCGTACAACGATTTCTTCAAGAGACAGACATGATGGGGATGCTGTGGGTCCTTAAACCCAATAGGCTGATGCATATAAACAGTCTCATTAAGATTACCGTGTAGGAAAGCATTCTTGACATCCAACTGATGAATGGGCCAAGAGTGTGTAAGTGCAATGCTCAAGACAGTGCGAATAGTAGCCGGCTTGACGACCGGATCGAAGGTCTCGTCGCAGCCAACTCCAACCCGTCGAGACCGCCATCACGTACAAGACGGGCTTTGTGCCTCTCAAAAGAACCATCGAATTCTTTTTATGACGAAAAATCCACATAGAACGAATAAGATTCACATCGTGGGGACGTGGAACCAACTCCCACGTCTTATTATTAATTAGAGCATTATATTCATCAACCATGGCAAACTTTTCCAATTGTGGTCATTTAGAGCATTGACAGATTTCGCGGGAGAGGCGAGATGGAGAGAGGGGTCGGGAAGTATTTAAGTTGAAAGGTTGTTTGGGTTTGAAAATCCCGCGTTGGCCTCTAGTAACCATGCGGGAGGGCCGCCGGCGCGACTGACCGCGGTGGGTGGTAGGACCGGCGGCTCACGGTGGGGCGGTGGGGGAGGGGACGGCCGGCCGTGGCCACCGGTGACCGCCGCGTCACGGGTGGGGCATGGGGGGGAGGGGCCGTCGGGCCGTGTCCATCGGTGCAGAGCGGTGGAGGGGTGGACCGAGGGAACGACGGAGGAGTATGTGTGGAGATAGAAAATGCAAGGTATATGGGGAAATGCCATGGGCCAAGAATTCAGAGGACGTGGGGGAGGGGGAGTGCAATTTGGAGAAGGGAAATTGAGTTTCGTCAAAGAGGACATGCCGTGAGATGATGATTTTGTTGGTGGACAAATCATAACACTTATATCCTCTATGATTCAACGGATAGCCCAAAAAACACACGGGGTGGATCTTGCTTGTAACTTATGAATAGTCGTAGATGGGAAAAGTGGATAGCATAGACACCCAAAACCCGGAGATGAGAATAGGAGGGGGTTCGTTGATAGAGAACTTGGGTTGGTGATTTATGCCTAAGGACTTTAGTGGGAAGTATATTGAGGAGGTAGGTGGCCATTTGGAGAGCATGATGCCAAAAAAGAGGGGGGACGGAGGAGTGGACAAGAAGAGTGCGCACTATGTTGTTAATGGATTTAATTTTTCGTTCCGCTTTGCCATTTTGAGGGGATGTATGGGGGCAAGAAAACCGAAAATTTATACCATTCGAGGCGCAAAAAGATTGAAATTGCCCATTTGCGAATTCCCGCCCATTGTCACATTGAATGTTTTTAATGTCTCTTTCGAATTGAGTCCGTATTAATGCCTTAAAAGATAGAAAGATAGAATACACTTGGGACTTGTTAGAGATAGGAAAAGTCCAAAGAAAATTACTATAATCATCAAGAAAGAAAACATAATAGCGGTGCCCATTAGAACTTAAAACAGGAGATGTCCATAAATCGCTATGAATAATGTCAAACGGCATAGTAGTAAACGACAACGAATCATAAAATGGCAATTTAACATGTTTCCCCAAAGGACAAGAGGTGCAAAAAGAAGTACGGGCCCTATTACATTCAATTAAGGCATTACTACGAAGAGAACTAAGGATAGCTTTTCCCGGATGGCCGAGGCGGGAATGCCACAAGCTAGGTGACGCGGCAAGGAAGGTGGATGGTGGAGTGGACCATTCGTGGCATTGAGAGGATACAATTCCCCGGTGCTCTCACATCTCATTAGGCGGCTCCCCGTCGGTAAATCCTTCACGTAAAACCCAAGAGGATCAAACTCAATGTAAACATTATTATCCTTAGTGAATTTACGTACGGAAACAAGGTTTTTGATGAGTTTTGGAGCATGCAAGACATTGCGGAGACGTAATTGAGCATTAGGCGGGGGAAGGGATGTATGACCATAGCCTCGAATTGGAATAGTGCTACCATTACCAACAATGATTCCAAGAATTATTGCTCAAATTAAAATAAGACGCGAGAGTACCGAGTTGGCGGTCATGTGAGAAGTCGCCGGTGTCCATGTACCAATTGTCATCCGGTTGATGCAAGGATAGAGTGTGCATGGCTGCCTCCACGTCTGTCGGAGTGTACCCCGAGTCGGGAGGAACGTGCATGGAATAGGCCCGCTGAGGCCGAGGACCCGCGCCAAGAATGCCGCTGCCGGGCCGCGACGTGGCGGGTCGCTGCCACTGTCTCGTCGGGTACGGGGGGGGCGGCCACTGCTGGGGCGGCCAGGCAGGCCAGTAGTAGCCCCCCGCTGGTGGCTGTCCCGTCGGCCACTGGCCGCTGCTGCCGCGGCCTTGCCTCCCGCGGTTGGCGTTGTTGTTGTTATTTTTGCCCTTGTTCCGGTTAGAATTCCTGCCACGATTATTATCACGACGGTTGGCGGAATTATTGTTACCGCCAGGTGGTGGAGAGGGAGCGTCATTATCAACAAGTAGAGCGCGGGGTTGGAATCGCGGCACGTTCGCGCCCGCATCTTCAAGCTTCGAGTCCGGAGCACACTTCGCAGAAAGAAGGCAAGACATCTTTTCGTTGAATGGTGGTGACAAAGTGTGCATACGTCTCCGGTAAGCCGGCGAGAAGTCGCAAGACCGTACGTTGATCGGACACCGGCGACCCGACGTTGGCAAGCCGATCCGTGAGAGACTCGAGCCTATTGTAATAGGCCATAACTGAGCCGAAGTCGGCCATTTTTGTGGTGGTGAATTCAGTTTCAAGGTACGCCGCCCGTGAGTGTTTGTTATCTTGGAAAAGTTGAGCAACTCGATTCCAAGCCTTCTCGGCAACATCATCCGCCACGAGAATAGAGGTAAGAATATCATGGGAGACGGTGGCGTATATCCATTGAAGGACCACCGCATCTAGGCGTTTCCAGGAGCGGAAGGTTAGCCGCCTTTGTTGCGTCATACGCGGTGAGTTCAGCGGTGTCAGTGGGTGGTATGATGTGCTCGAGTACGGAGTGAACGCGGGCTAGGACTTTGAATATGGTTGCCCATTCGTGATAATGGCCGGTTTCCATGTCTAGAGTGATTGGGATTAAGGATTTCACATTCGTGACGGTTAAAAAGCGTAATGGAAATTTTTGTTGTCGACCATGGGAGGGAGAAGAGGAAGGAGGAAGGGGACGGCTAGGGTTAGGGTTGAAAGAGAAAGAGAGAGGTGGACGGCTAGGGTTTGGGAAGGAAACCTAGTCTGATACCATGTAGGAAATCAATCCGTGCCTTGTATTGATGTATCAAAGTTATTATATACAAAGTAGGTATCCCTAATTAGAATGATACTAGCCTAAATTACAGGACCTGATTACAATACATAAGGAAGGGAATATTTACAATATTTATACTATTACATAGTCTATCACTAACTTTAGACTAAAATACTTTTAAAATAGTACAAGAAATAGTAATTAGTAGCAACTAATTACCGTTATGGCCTGTATGAATCATTTGTTTCTGTTGTGGTTTGTCTATAATTATAAGTCCGTATCATTCTCATGCGTCCATAGATGAGCTAAGCACAATTAAATAACCCAAATGCATAAAAAGATCGATCTACATTACCTGACGATTCTGTTGTTTCTGTTTTAACTCTCTCAGATTTTCTTGAATGTCTTCCAACGTCCTGTTTTTTCTTCCGAGGAACTGCTGAGTTCCTCAAAAATTTGCCTCCCACTAAAGTTTTTATAACTTTTCTGGTTATAAACCAGGACTTGGAACGTCGATTTATCAATGAGAAAAAACAGCAAAACGTCACCCAGCTCCAGTTGGTGACGCATCACAAATTGTGGCCACTCTCCTTCACGTATGAAGTAATTTGAATTTTTTCTCA
Organism: Lycium ferocissimum; assembly: GCF_029784015.1. NCBI lineage: Eukaryota > Viridiplantae > Streptophyta > Magnoliopsida > Solanales > Solanaceae > Lycium > Lycium ferocissimum. The sequence goes on from NC_081343.1 coordinate 39,160,954, forward strand.
CCATATTTGCTTCCTATGACATTCCAACTATATTCGATTTCAGTAAGCAAGTCTTGGACAACATGTTCTTGTGTTCTTTGATGAAAGCAGGCGGCATTAGCTAACAAATTAAATCCTTAAGTATAGACCACAATAAACAAAAAGAAAAAGTAAAGAATAAAGATAATCTAAAAAGAACTTACTATTTTATCCATGAAACCTTGTCTAAAAAAAGCTTGCAAAATGATGGATGCTTGTTGGGATCAACTAGTATTTTGAGAATGGAGAAAGAAGAGGCTACAAAATGAATGCTGTTGAAGATGGTATAGAAGAAGCTGCTGCTGGTGACTAATTAATGGAACAAAAGCTTTGAGATGTGCACTTGCAGTAGTTAAAAAGGGGATATCATGTAAATAACTAAATTTTGTGTAGTGCATGAGAAACTCGTTCATATTTGTCATATAACTATATCTCTCTTATGACTTTGTTTGATTTACATACTAGTTATAGCGGATTATTACATAGAAATAAGTCAGGAAATTATTGATAACGGAGGAATTATTATATGAGGATTTAATGAAAAAATGTTATAAATAGATTCCTCACCTTAAAATGATGTTTTTTGTCTTAATAGTTTATCACCGTATTATTGATATATGTCTTCTTATTTTATATTCTAGCTAATATAACTTAATGCGAACATTATTTAATATAATATCAACAATGAAATGCTTCAATGGTTATGCAATAGGCCGCCAAGCAAACATACAAGATCTTATGTGGAATCTATGCTATGATTAAGTATGTCAACAGAGTCAACCAAACGATCCTTTATCCTTTCCTTCTTAAAACAAGCTGAGCAAAAAATGCTTCAAAAAAATATTACTCCCTCCGTCCCATAATAAGTGTCACCTTCGCAAAAAACACGCATATTAAAAAATCAATAATGCAATGTGAAGTTTACTAAATTACCTCTATATAATAAAAATAAATTACTTTTTCCTCTTGATTAGAGCATGCACAAGTAGTAATTCTTTTGACATTGGAAATCCAACAATACCAAGTTACTATGTGGCTTGTTCAATCATCATTTATTAGATGTTACTTTAACTTGTCATTTTTATCTAAGGGTAGAGTTGGAAAAAACTAGCTAATTTATGTCTTGGTTTCCTAAAATGACACTTATTATGGGACAAATTTGTTGGCTAAGGCAACACTTATTATGGGATGGAGGGATTAATAACTTGAATTGGTGCTAAAAATGAGTCTGCTTAATCTTTGTTAATGCCAAGAAAAGTTAAAAGAGTAGATCTCCACATTCAGAAGTCCAGATTAGATCAAATTAGTTACACGCAACAGTATATATCCTTTCTCTTGGGTACAGTAATGTCATTGGAGTCTGTCGTATAATCTTTCCTTCTAAATAATTAAGGTAGGAGGAGCTAGATAATAGTAATGACAATTTAAGAGAATGGGACAAAGATCCTCCAGTGGTTGGAATACCGTAAAGTGAATACTCTGCTAAAAGTTCCCCAAGCCCAATTAGCTAACACCAGTCAGTGAGCACTTGAATATTGTGTTAGCGTTTGGACATTATTTGAGTGAAGTTGAAATTTAAGAAAAAGACCATTTGAGCTGAAGCTTACAAGAGGTATTTCAAAGTTGATTTGTGTTTGGATGTGTATTTGTCTTTAAAAAAGTTTAAAATTTTCAATGGTGAAAAAAAGCATTACTCCATTTAACTTGAATTACTCTTTAAACAAGCATTTCAATATTTAAGCAGTATTTCAATTCTGAAATTCGAAGTTTGTAAATAGTAATTTGATCGTCATTATTAACAAATATTGAACTTTAATTGTAAATCATGCATTGAAATATGTTTGGCCATAACTAATACTTTTATCCGTAGTGCATACTCTCTTCGTTTCAATTTATGTGGAAAGAAAATTGACTTCACAAGAAATTTAAGAAAAACATAAAGATATTTGAAAATTTTAATCTTAAACATGTAATGATATTTCTGTTATAAAATCATATCAATAAGGGTATATATAGTGGGAAATTTAAAGTTAAATTATTTTCAATAGAAAAGAATCATAATACTCTTTCCATCCCATTTTATGTGAAGGCATTACTGTTTCGGTAGTCAAACAATTTTTTCTTTGACTATAATTTTTTCAACTTTTTAAAATTATTTTGTATCATTAACTATGTTGAGATGCAGTACTATTGGCATAGTTTTAAAATATATTAGTTTTAAAATATATAAATTTTATTTTAAAATATTTGAAGAATTTATACCTAAATTTATAATCATATTTAAGTGTTTTGACTCTACTCTAAATTCCTTCACATAAATAAACTGGGACAGCAACTTAACATAAAATTACAAAGGAATTATATGCGTAAAACATGGGTGGTGCAATCTAATGGTAGCTTGTTCAATAGGATATACAGTCAGACCTCTCTATAATGACATCCGCATATAGCAGCACTTCTCTATAACAGCTAAGATTTTTTGGAACCGATTTTTTATGTTATATTTTACTTCTCTATAACAACATTCTACCTATAACAGCAACAATCAACATTCTACCTATAACAGCAACAATCAACTTTATAACAGTAAGCTCTTTGTAAAATCACCCCCCATATAACAATTGTCTGCTTTTTTTGGTAATATAATTATTAACAATCTTTATAAAAATAGAATATCTATGATGACCAATAATAAATAGTATAGATTTTGACCAATATTTAATTTGATACCTTAATATACTATATTTATGACAAAATATTATATATAATACATATGTGGAGTTTAATGCAACACTTCCTATCATTGAAGTTTTCACTGATGAAGAGATTATTGTCCATGTCATTGGAGTGGGAGAACAAGCTCAAGAATATGGAAGCCTAAGTCGACAATGAAAGTGCTGACGAAGAACCTCAACCTATTTTTACTTGACTGGATTAGAAGATTCAATAGTTCAACTCTTAGTTTCCCTTCAAGGGAAAGCAATTGGATACCCGTTTGCTGAAAATTAGACGCAAATCCTTGTAAATTCATCACCACTAGAGATTGGATTCTACGAAACAAACTACAATAAAACTTCTCCCATCAATCTTGAAAGAATTTAATTTTTAAGTATTGTAGATTTAAAATGTGTGCCTTGGAGCTTAAAACTATATACATTCAGCTATGAATTTATTGAAATTGTATTAACTTTCTTTAATGTTTAGTTAGTGAAGCATTCATATCTTTGAGATTTAAAATATAAATAATTTGTTATTTTTTTTACAACATTAAAAAATAAAAAATAGATTTTATGCATATTTTTTGCCTATAATAGCCAACTATTATTTAAATGGCAAATCTTTGTTATAGTAATTCTCTATAATAGCCAAAAAATTTCGGACCCAACGATCGTTTGTTATAAAGAGGTTTGACTGTATCACGATTTGATTTAGCATAATGCCAAGCAAGAATCAACTGATCACTTTGGATATGCTTTTTAGGTGGTGATGATGAATTTTGATATACGCAGCTCAACTCAATGATGTTCATTCAGGTTTAGCTCCCACGCAAATTGAACTTGTCAATTAACAACCTAAACTGCCAACCAGAGAAATAGTGGAAATTGTGAAAACTAGCTAGGCAGCTCATGCAATGAGTGACATGACTACTACCCAATGGAATGACAACAGTGTTTGAAAGGTTCCGTAATTTCAATTTCAGTAGAAAATTTGAGGAAAAACACACGAAATAGACCATAATGTATCGCCTCCTCTCTACTTCTTATTTTTTCCATTTCTTCAAATTTCTATTTAGATGCTGAGAGTACTTAAAAGATTTGGCTCCTCTTCATTTTTCATTATCTCTATTTTCTCAAGTTCTTACTTGAATGAGAGACGTATGTTCAATTTTAAAATTAATAGTTTGGATTTAGTGAATAAAGCTAGCCTTAACCATGATTAGGATAGTAAATAATTCATTTATTTGCTCCCAAAATATATTGCAATTCCATAATTCTAGGTACTATACTTTTTCTTTTATTATGTTACCATTTCCTTTGTTCAAATATTCCAAAATCTGATTGCTACATTATCTATAATGCATGCACTATTGGGAAAAAAATTAAATAAAAATTTGTTGGAAAATATTAGAGATGATCACATTAAGAAGAACAAATAAGAGACAATAAAATATAGTAATAACAATAAAGATAAGACGAAGTTGAAATTGCAAAACCTGCCGGTTCAAGGTATGCTATGGAGAGCGCTGTCTTCAGAGTAGATGTTCGTCGCTAGGTGCAAATAGCAAAGTGACGTTCTACTCCCAATACAATGAACCACTCATGAATCTTCTAATGTGCACTCAAATACAAGTTCCGGAGAACCCTTTTAATCTCACTGCTTTGTAGGAATTCTAAATAAGAAGAAAAACAGACTCTTAAAGAGAATGGAATTATAAAAACCCTAAAGATAGAGATCTGCAGTTTATTAATTTTCTGTAATGGGATAGGTATTTATACAAAGTGAAACACACTTTTTTATGAATGGATGTACCCCTTAAGATTGGATGACACTTTTTCACAAATGAATAGGTGTATCTTTAAAGAGTAGGTAACACTTTTTCACAATATATTGTGTCTTTTCAACGGTATGTTTAAATTTTGAATCACTTCTAAAATAAATTCCAACAAATTCTAGCAATTTTTTTAAGTGGGAGTATCCTAACTTATTTACTTCTCTTTAACCATTGGAGTTCCTTTCACTGAGCATCCAAGTTAGGCTAAAACACTATATCATCCAAAAATATATTTAAAAAACGTTATATCATATTGGAGTATAAGATTGGACTAGTAGCATTTTCTATACTACTGGTATATATCAGCTAAACTATATACATAAAACGTTACTATAATCTAAACAAGTTGTCCATTTGTTAACTACTTTGGCATGATCGAGTGCTATTGGTCAAAGCACATGCAATGACAGTGAGCCATATCATTATTCATTAATATATATAAGATTGCACTATTAGTAGCAATTTCTTCTCCTATCATTTCCCATGATATTCAAGCAGTAGCAGTTTCTTAGCGTAATCTCAATATCCTCAAAATGCTAGTGGATCCCGACAAGCATCCATCTTTTTGCAAACTATTATTTAAACAAGGTTTCATGGATAAAATAGTAAGTATATAATTCCTTTTACATTTCTTTTTCTATGTTGACTCTACTAATTATATTCTTCCTCTAACTCAATTTTCCTAAACTTGATAATTTTTTGTTAATTAGCTAATGCCGCCTGTTTTCATCAAAGAAAACAAGAAGATGTTGGCCAAGACTTGCTTACTGAAAACAAATGTAGTTGGGATGTCATGGGAAGCAAAAATAGTGAGAAAAAAGTCCAATTACTTCATATGTGAAGGAGACTGGCCACAATTTGTGGTGCATCACAAATTGGAGCTAGGGGATATTTTGCTCTTCTTTCTCTTTGATAAATCAACGTTCCAAGTCCTGCCTTACACCCAGAAAAGTTATAAAAAATCTCGTGGGAGGCAACTATTTCAGGAGCTCAGCAGTTCCTCGGAAGAGGAACATGACTTTGATATCGGTAGAAAATCGAAGAAAATTAAAATGGAGACAAAAGAATCATCAGGTAATTATGTCGATTTCCTTAGGAATTTGGGTACGTATTTAACTGTTTTCAGCTTAATTATCTATAGATGCATATAGGTTATACCGTGTTTTTGTTAAGTGCTACTATTGTGACAAATTTTTGAAGTTTCGACCTTTTAGTCTAGTGTTGGAGATTTGCATATCAATGTGAGTACGTATATAACGTATAAGCCTTTAAAAAATGAGTAGTTATACATTAACAATTTAGGTTACTTTATTCTATGTATGAATTACTTAAAAAAGATAATTTGGGGTAATCCACATCCATAATAAGTGGCATAAATCAGTAATCTGGAAAATAAGAAAAGTTACATGTTCTAAGTAAAGTAGTATAAAAGTTCTTTACATTTTATACGTGTTGCAGAGGAGGAGGAAGTTGAGGGTACAAATGAAGAAAGCAGTCCAAAGAAGAACAGATTCAGTGTGGTGAACTTGAAAAATAAAGACCCATACTATGAAATGGTTGTAAGAAAGACACATTCAAAATTTATGGTAAGATTAAACAATTTATGTTCTTTTTCTTTCATTACGTGTTACTTTGACAAAAAACTAACCTGCTTGTTTTATGAATATATGTTTAGACCATCCCAATGATCTTCGCTAAATGGTCCGGCATAATTAACATGAAGAAAATGAGACTGGTAAATGAAAAAGGCAACGAGTGGAAAGTGGACATAGTGCATGTTGGCCCAAGGGTTATGATAAAAGGAGGATGGGCTGAATTCCGAACTCTTAACAAAATAGCCAATGGTCAGACTTGTCGCTTCAAGTTGATTCAGGGAAATTGTTGCGGGAATAATGTTCTACAGGTTCAAAAGATCTCCAAACCACAGTCCCTGCAATAGACTACAATACGTATATGTACAATGGTTTCTTTTGGTTGCATTTTGGTACTCTTTTTGTAATGAAGGTGGAAACTGGACTTGATAGTTTGTCCTGTATGTTTAATTGAACTTGATTTATCCAAAACACTTTGAAAATCATGCGAATTTGCTCAATTTAAGATGGCTTGTAGTAACCACTTGAAGTGAGGTAGAGTGAAGTATATGATATGTCGGGAAACTCCCGCTACTGAAAAAACAAAGTATCCTAAACAGTAAAAGCATGATGCTAGAACATGATAGTATGATCTGCCCTTGCTATAAATATAGTAGTCTTCTCAAACCTTTCACTACTTGCTCTGGAAATGAATGAAGGTTCGACACACTTTCAATTATAACGAGCTCCTTTTTCCTTTTCCTTTTTTTTTTCCCCCTTTTCTCTGATGACTAAGACCCAGTAGATTGAGATTGATCAATTTATATATTGTAACGGGAAGTTCTGAGATTTGCTTTGTTTGTGAGGAATGACGATGGAGAAAGAGAAGAAATAAGCTGGTGGGGAGAATCTTTGTTACGAAAGGTCAAGGATATAATGGCAACACGTTTTGATTAATACCATGCATGTATGATGTATGTCTATAACAAATCAAGCATTCAATAAGAACTAATCTCGGCATTATAATTCCTACATTATTATATCTTATTGTTATCATAAAAAGCCCTAAACTAGTAGGCAAAGCAGAACATGATTACTTTTGTTGGCATTTTTTATGTCAGTAAGAACATATCATAATAGCTTGTCAAAAACCGAAAGCTAAACAAAATCGACAAAAATCAAACTGAGAAAATTGGTACTCATTATGTTTGGTTTGATTTCAATTTAGTTATTAAAAAGTCGACTAAAATGATTTGATTTTGATTTTAATAAAAAACTGATTAAATTGAACCTTGAACACTTTTTTTTTTTTTTTTGAGTTTCCCATCCGATGTTCGGTACCTGCATTGGAGCTCAATTAACTTCGGATTCGCGCCGCGTAGAGTCTATTTGAGGAAAGCGCTCCCAACCAAGAATTTTTCCATAACCTTAAACACCTTAACTACATGCATGCGGCACAAATATGCATGAAATCCACATATCTACTTAAGAATATCCCGACAAGATGGGTGCTCCTAGGGAGGGAAACAAATCACAACTAAGAACACCCCTAAAAGGTACTCCTTTCGTCCGAAAGTAATTGCCATATTTTACCTTTTGGGAGTTAATTCGACTAATTTTCAAAGCTAAACTAGGCTAGATCAACTCAATATTTTACAATTAAATTTTAGATATTAAAAAACTATATGAAATTATACTACAAGTTGAAACATTTCTCATCTCAATTTGACAAACAAATATATTTTAAAATATTGATCAAAATTAATATAATTTGATTCCCGAGAAACGAAACATGAAAACTAATTCGGGATAGAGAATAAAAATTAGCTATGATGGTCAATTTTTGGGTCGTTTGTTATTATTTAGTGACCATTTGAAATATAATTGAAAAATAGCCAGTTGTAAGGCGTAAATAACATTATATTTGGACAAAATAATCCTACTTAAAACACGGAAAAGACTCCAACATGTTGATGGAATTTGAAGCTTTGACAAGTGGAACTTCAACACAATGTACTAGAGTTCGAAAAAAATTCAGTGTTATTCCAAAAAATTTGAACAGTGGAAGTTCAGACTCCAACATTTCTTCTCAGAGTTTAAACTCTCCCGACAAGCTGCTACTTGATCCCAACAAGCATCCATCCTTTTGCAAGCTTCTATTTAAAGAAGGTTTTATTGACAAAATAGTACGTTTTTCTTTCAGCTTCTCCTTATTCTTTAAAAAATTTCTTTTTAGGTGTTTATGTTTATATCTTCTTCCAACTAAGACCTTGTTTGGATGTTTGTTACATGTCGTTTCATATTGTATCGTGTTGTATTGTACGGACAGAAGTTTTTGTTTCATGGATTAACCTCTCATTGGTTGTGCTTATATTCTGATATAGCTGAGTATTTCGTTCAATCCAGATTCCATAAACAGTAGTAGCAAAGCAAGCACTTCAGCAGCACTTGTTGCGGCCTTCTTCCTTTAGCATTCCGTTTCACCTAAGTGTACTCTTGTTCCCAGTTTCCCACACTTCTGCTCCACCCTAGCCAACTTAACATCTCCTTCCACACTTTCTTAGTGAAACAACAATCAAATAGCAGCTGTTCTTGTGTTTCCAATCTAGTCTTGCATAGCACACATGTTCCATTGACATCAATGCCCCATTTGATCAGTAAATCCTGTGTTCTGAGCCTGCCAAGCAAAGCCAGCCAGAGAATGAAAACTGTCCTAAGACTTGCAACAGAATGACAAAGCAGAGTAGTCCAAGCTACTTCAGAAACAGGTCCCCTCAAAGCTATATAAGCTGCTTGAATATGAAATTTCTCCTTTTTGACCAAAGTAGGACGAGCTATGATTGTGTGCCAATAAGTCCTGATATTAAGAATCTTCCTCACCATCCATGATGCTTGTTTTGGTATTGCCATTGTGAAATACCAAATCATGTAAAACTACTACTTGCATAGTAGTTTTACTTAAATAAAGATTTAACAGATTGCTTGCATTTTTGGCTGTTCAAAATCTTGCGGAATATAGTGATGGAATTTTTATTTGAACGGTGAAGTCATTTATAAGGAAAAAGCAATGCGCAAACAATTTCGACGAAGTAAGTGGAATTTGTTGAATGAGACTTATTGAAGGGGAGAACAACATTAGCTTGAAAACTTGTGAAAACACAGACTCAATTAGTACCTGCTCTTCAATCCGAGTGGTTAATAATGCACGTGAGTATGGTGATATTGGGCTATGCAGCCCTTTTATGTGCATTGCTATTACCAGTAGCACTTCTAGTGATTACATTTCTAAAAGCAGAAAGCTTTTTTATAAGAGAAACGGTTTTTCAAACGAGTCATTTCTCTTTGGTGGATATTTTTTAGCAAATACTTTTTTTTTCTGCTAAAATTTTTTACAGGTCCCAATTGATTCAACAATTGGATTATTGGAGTTATCAGGTTATTAGTTTATGAAATCACTTCCGCATGTACAACAATATAAGAAGATTAGATAGAAAAATACCTTAATTAATCCAATAGTTCTGAAGAAAAAACTTTATCTTTAAGGAGCACATAGTTAGAGTTCTTTTTATGAAACCAAAACTAGGCTGCTTGTGGAAGTGTAAAATCTTGAGAAACGATGAAGCTTTGGGAAACATTAAAAAAAGGGCTTCACAAGCTTGGGTTGTTGTTGATAATGGCGGATTCAGCCAAGGTCACGACAAAATGTGCGAAATCACGAAGTCAAAATTGACTTTTCACTGGGCTACTGAAATATTGCTGAACCCCTAAAGTCTCATTCAAGAAATTCGAATGTTAAATGAAACAGCAGCATCTGTTAACAGTGCTAGGTTAATCTGGCCGTTGATCTCATTGTGTGCTTTTACATATTATTGGTACTAGTATTAGTATCCGCGCGATGCGCGGATAATATTAAAAAATTATCATATTAAGAAGAATAATATATAATGTATAGTTGCCCACCTAATAAAATTTCAATTATAATCATGCCACTTAATTTTCTATTAGGTCTAAAACAATTAAGTACCGACAACAAAAAAAAAAAATTATTGCTCTATAAGAAGACCTGCATTATCATTATTTTGCTGACATGTAGCTAAGTTCGATTCGAGTAGCTCTGAAACAATTACCAGTTATGCCTCCAAAAAAATATTTCATTTATCTACCTTTTTTTTAACACTTGATCATCATTGTACAAAAAAATTCAAGCTATAGGAAAATAAAAAAATTATTCAACTTATTTTAAATAGTGTAGAACGTAAGCTTAGACAATTATCACTCATAAAAAAAATCAAGAAAACTAACCACACTCAAAAAATTGATTTTTTATTTGAAAACATCAGCAAAAATTTGTAGCTCAATGATAAAAATAAAAAAAATAAAAAAATAATAATAAAAAAAAAAAATTAGAAGAAAATGATGAAATCTCGCTATAATTATAAAAGCCTACGATCCTACAATCCCGTTTAAACATGTAGACCCAGGTGAAAAAATGTGATCGTAGGATTATAGGTTTTAATATAGTTGGGTCGGATTTAAATAATGGAGCGAGTTTAAAAAATGAAACCGGATTACCTTCGCGGATTTGGGAATTTCCGTTAAGACAGGGGTATATGTGAAAACTTTGATGATGTGAGGGGTATTTTTGACCCAAAATTAGTTTGGAGGATATTTTTAGCCCTTTTCCCAAAGTAGAGGGGTATTTTTGACCCTTTTCCCTTTATTTTAATTATTTACTTATTTCCTAATTGTTTGTTTAAAATTTCTATAAACGTGGTATTTTTTGACCATATGTAGTGCAGTTTTCATTTTTGCGTAGTATCTAAATTTATATTTTTTTTGCAGTTTTTTTTTGTGAATTTCCATATGTAGTGCAATTGAAACACAGGTTTATTTAAAAAAACGTGTGTTTTCAATTTATATAAATTCCTAATTCCTAAATTAATTTAGCAACATTATCTTGAGAACTTGTCCTAAATTAAATTTTCACTTTTTAAAAATTAATTTGATAACTGTTTTTCTCCTTGCAGTTTATTTATTTATTATTTATTAATAGTTTTGCTTTTTAAAATTGAGATTTTTTTTATCACGACACTTGTCATTACATCATGCTTTTACCTCTCTTATTATATATAGATAGATTACTATTTATTTCTTAAAATGTAGGAGATGTATCTAAAAAATTAAACTTGAAATTTTGTGGTGATGACACTTGTCGTCTTATCGTGCTTTTGCCTCTCCAATTATATATAGATAAATTTTTCTGGGAGTTGCACACTACTGGAAATTTTGTGTGATATAGTTTTGCTAAAAGTTCCTTGAGAATGACGACGGACCACATTAAAAAAAAAGTGATGTATGTAGCGTGTTATATTTTTTCTGATTCGTATTTGCACTTGACTTATTTAAAAAGGAAAGTGTCCCGGGAAAGTACGGTTGTCAATCATACCGGGAAAAAAGAAAAATATACTTCTACATGGATGGTGCTCTAAATGGACTTATTTTAGAGTCGCCACTTAATTTTTCAGAAATTAGGAAAACCAATTCGAAAAGGGTTCATTTAAAGCAGTTAAGTTTTAAAAGAATCCTAATCTAACCAAAGTATGGGTAAGGGTTCTGGTGATCCCTCGGGGAATGTGTTAGGCACCCGGCATTAAGGATCCGCTCAATTGCGGTTCACCTACGGGTTCTAATAATATGTTTATATAGATATAAATTGGGTTGTGATAAAAATAGTTTATGTTTAATATTTCCTTAGTCATTTATGAAAAAATAGCGCATTTCAAGAATCAAAAGTGGTTTATCCAAAATTGGGTGTTTGGGGTGTCGGATTAGAACACTTAGGCTAATACCCGAAGGCTCTTAGCCTAAGTAGGACCCTACGTAAGTCCACCCAAAATAGTTTTGAAAATATATATGTATATATAATTTTAGCACAGAAAATGGTTTTTAACAAAAATAATTTTTAGGCACACTATTAGAATTCATATATTAATAGTATACTATATATAGTCCATTTTTATTCTATGTTTTGGTCAAGTTTTAGGCAATTTTTTTTTTTTTTTAATCTAAGTCTAAATAGTCACAATTAGTCCTACAAGTTTAGTCCAAATCAGTCCATACTTTCAAGTCCATACGTTTCGTAAATGTCCAAATTAGTCCCATATTTTTATGAAATCGGTCATTTTTAGTCCAAATCATATTAAGTCAATCCGTTTGAAGTCATAAGTCTTATTAAAGTTTGCAAAATTGATTTTACATAGTTTTAGAAATCGGGTTTAGGCAACTTTAACTATGGGGTAACCTTAAGGGTTCCAGTTTATAGATAAATACACAAGTATAGAATTTAAATGCATAAATAAATAAAGAGATAGGGATATTGGGCCGACCAAGCCCAACAAGAATATGTTATGCATTTGGGGAAATCCTCGGGTCCAAAACGTATGCTCCATTTTTTTCTCCAAGTTGAGTTGACTCGATCTAGATACGTAGTGGGCCTCGTAGAAGCCCACCAACGATTTTTGGGGGTCAAATTCAAAAGGGTATACAAGTACATTAGTATGCATTCAATAATTTAAAATAAGCACGAAATTTAGACTATAATTCATTATTACAAATCCAAGAATAAATTACGACTCTTGGGCTAAGCCCAATAATTAAAAGACCAAATCTGAATGATTCGGTAGTCAAAAGTAGGTATAAATCAGCGAAAATAGTTTTACAAGGCCAATCCCATTTATTGGCCCGGCGTTATTTCATCTTTCAATTTTTCTAAGTGTAGAAGCATGGTATACACAGATATACCACTGGTATACCACTGACATACTCCCTTATCCCCTTTAAAATTTTCTAAGTATAGAGATTGTGATATACATTAATATACCACTTAAATACAATGCTTTTCTCTGAAATTTACTACGTATAGGCAACTTAATATGCTTGATATACCTCTCATATACCTAGGATATAGAGGGCAAAACCACCAAGAAGAGCGTACCCTCTTATATCCACCTAAAACTCACATTATATCATGCATTTATACTCAAATTTGTACTCTTAAACTTAATAAAGCACAGCCAAATAAACACAACTTGGAATCAGATTAATGAGAAAAGATTCAGCAAGACCAAAGTTCACTGGACACAATAGGTAAAATAAATGCTCTAATGCATAGTCCATGTCAATTAGCATATATGAGGACAAGTTATAGCAATGTCACAATAGAGTAAAGGGGTCCCAATGTAAGTCCTAAAGTATTCATGTCACTCATTATGGGCCAAACAAGAAAAACAGTAGACATATTTTCACTTAAAAAAGACAAAAAAAAACAAAAAAACAAGTATTGGCAAGAGATTATGCATAGGAACTCCAAAGTTTATAAAAAACCAGACCTTAGGATAGACATAGGTGTGAAAAACCCATTTAGCTTCAAAGTAATGATTCTAGGTTCATTTATATCCAGATTTTTCATAATTAGTCTCAGACAAGAAGATCCAATCACAAATTCAATTTCATGCAAATTTCAAACATGATCAGGGTCATTTAAGGTTTAACCCATTCTAATGAGTCAACTAGGTGAGTGCAGATCCATCAGAGTTCCTTTTTTAGCCTTATCTCTTACTTCAAAGCCTCTAATTCTTACTAAGCAGTTTCAGGGCTCATAATCAAATAGACAATGTCATATTTTTACTTCTTCAAATACTTGACATAATACAAAGGTGATCAATGCAGGTAAGTCAACACATAACAGTTAAATGCAGATAAAGGTTCACACATAGTTTCAATTAGTCATTTGTTTTACAAACAAAGGTAGTTACAAGCTTATCTTTCACAATTATACTAACAGGTTTCAAACTTTAAGAGAAGAGGGGTCTAGTTCAGAAATGTTTCAAGTGTCAAACAATCAAGCAATAAGGTTCTATGCCATTTTTTAAACTAGTTTTATCCCTTAAACAGGTGCAAAATACTAGGTGAGCAGTCCTGCAAGTTCAACAAGTGTTACAGGTTCAATCAAGGTCAATCATGATCAACTATTAACCATTTTTTAGTCTCTAAGCTGCCTCAGTACAAGGCCGGTTAACAACAGAATTTCCAGGACATTTTGACCTTGTTTTATTCCCAGAATTAGCACAAAAGAAAACACATATGCAGTTAGAGTCTACAAAGGTCACACTTGGTACATGATACTTGGTACATGATAGTTGCCCTAGGTTCAGGATTTAGTCAAGTTAGAGTGGATTGGTCTTGATATAGGTGATAAGCTAATGGACAAGGGTCAATATAGTAACATACTAAGCATAACAAAAGATAGAATTCTCATAAAGAGTGATGCAAGCATGGTGCAAATACCTTGTTGGACAAGATAGGAGAATAAGGTGCAGATGAAAAGGTCAATTGAAACCTGAAGTTATTCTAAAGTAATCAGATGATTAAGTTGTAGGTTCAGCAAAGTCTTCCTTTAACAAACTTTCCAGTTTTTAGAGAATTTCCATGTATATTTGACAGTTTAAAATTCACAAGCAGGTAAAGTTGTACCATTTCTTCTCTTTTAAGCACTTTAACAGGACTCAGAGAAACATGCAAATAAGACTAGATAGTCATAGAGGCACACAGAAGAGATTTCCTTAATAGATTATTTATTAGACTTAGTGTAAACAAGAATGAATAAAGGGAAACTAGTCTAAAGGATGAACAAAAGTTCAAACAACTCAACACAGAGGGTCAATGTTCCAGAACACCTTAAATTCAAGACTATAGAAAATGCAGAGGGGTTCAGTAAATTTTATGTTTTAAAAACCATTTTTTCAGACTTAAACCAAACCTCTGCAACCATACAGGACCAATACACAAAAGCAAACCTCAACAATCCTCAGTGAGGTACACCAGCAGGTTGCTTGTAAAGAAAAGACAAGTTCAACTTCACTTTTGCACTAACCCTTTGTTATATAAAGAAACTTAACCATTTTAAAAAGCCTCAGTCAAGTTAGACTTAACTTATTCAGGATTAACCACTTGGAATAAGCCTAGACAAATCATCATAAAGATTAGAATAAGCACATAGTTCACAGAACGATGATGGAGTACTCAAAATAGTAGCAGAAATCCTCAAGACAACACAGAATACCATCATGCCAAGTTTTCAACAATCTATAACAAGTATATGGACACATACTTGTCTTGGGAAGATTACAAATGTAGCAGACACTAGCAGACAACCCCAAAGGGGAAACAAGTAGACTGAATTTCACCAAGAACCATCCCATGGACTATGTATAAGCTGAACACATGTGACATGACCAAAAGCACTCAGAAATAGCAACTCTTCAAACAGATAATAGCTAAATAGGGGAGTATCACTTCAGCCTTCATTTTTTGACTCAAAATAGGAGATTGCAAGCAAGATACAAACTCAACTCTACATCCATTTACTTGTTTTAGTCTTGCTACCCTATAATGAACCTCCTAAAGACTCTTTAAACCTCTCTTACACTAATGTATTCACTAAAACAAACTTAAAGATACTGAAAACAACAACATTGGACTACACTATTTATTTTCCTTGTTTTAAAATCTTTTATTATCAAAGCAGTATTAAGCATGGCCATTAAACAACTTCCAAACACAGAACCAATTTCAAATAAATTCCAGAAGCCCAGAATATCAATGGAACAGTAAACACCAGTTATGCAACTCCATTTTTTCACCCTTTTAGTTATTTTTTAAACCTTATCATCAAATAACAGCAACAATACAACAACATCAATATACATATAAGTTCATTCAACATTCAATAAGTAACTTTCATTAAACAAAACAACTTCAAATATAGAGTGAATAAGGTAAAAACAAGAATGTTACCTTTTGTTTGGGCAACCTAAGGACCAAAGGGTAGAGATTGGATCAACACCTCAAGCCAACAACCAAAAGAACCTTAAGCAGCCTAGTCTTTTCTTTTTGTAATGTAGGTCTTTTTAGAATAGTGTAACCTTTATAGTATAGTATAATAATAGTAGCTCATTGGTATAATAGTAATATAATAGTAGTATATTAGTAGTATTTTGATGATGTAGTATTTTTTGTAGGAAGGTAAAGACTTAGTAGGATTTTTGTGCCATGAATTTTCTCAGAAAAAATTTTCGGATCCCTCCAATGGTCATGAGACCTTCTATATATAGTATTAAGAATAGGGTTTAAGGACAAAAGAGGAAAAAATCCCTCCAACAGATTTCCCCCCCTTAAATCTTAAACCTTAACTTCAAACAAATTCGAAATTTAGCAAAGGACAAAGGAATTTTTCAACAAAATTACCACAATTAGTACCATGACCAATTAGAAATGGTACACATCACACAATACAACAAAAATACAGAAAATTGTACCAAAAATTCAACTGAAAATTCTGTAAAACTAAGAATTAACAGAACAGTATGCCTAGTCATCAAATAGGACAAATATCAACAAATTTTAACGGTAAAATCGCACAAGGACAGGACAGAAACCCTTAAACCGTACCCAAATCAGGAAATTCCTCCTGGGTGTTTGCTACCATGTGATAGAGTGTACAGGATGGCTAAGGACTCGAGGTCCCGCCCATGGCAACTCTATCACAGCAAAAAACCCAAGTAACTTCCATGAAAATGAATCAATCGACCATATAAAAGTAAAATTCGAAGGAAAATAAACCTGTAAATCACTAGTAGTCATGATTTACAACCAAACCCCTCAAAAATTCGGCGAGAATGGCCGTGAAATAGCCATGGAGGTGGAACCCTAGAGGACGCCTCAAATCGCCAAAGAGAAGAATGTAATATCGGGCCGGTGAAAAATGAAAGTGTAACTAAATAATATAAACAACATATAACTAAATAAAATAGTTATTTTGGGCTAATTTAAAATTTGACACTCGCAAATTTAGAAAATTAGCTTCAAAACGAGCCTAATATTGATATAGTTCCAGAGAATATTTAAAAATGTGAAAAATGCGGTCAAAATGAGCCGTAATTCACACGTCGTCTTAATTAATAATTTTACCGAGTTAGACGGAGCGGGATATGTATTTTCTTTTGAATTATAGTTATTAGCTCGTAATTTCTTGTAATTGTCAAGTTTTACAGAATGGAAAAGGGTCAAAAATACCCTTGAACTATCAGAAATGGATCACATATATATACCCTCCGTTTGCATTTGGTATCAAATATACCCTCGTCGCTACTCAAAGGGACCACTTATACCCCTCATGTTAACAAACCCTGTTAGATGTTGACATGGCAGTGCCACGTGGAAAAAATTATACACGTGGATGGCCACGTCAGCCCCTCTCTCTCTTCCTCTATAGTTCAGGGGTATTTTTGACCCATTTTTTTGTTGTTTTTAATTTATTTTTTTTGGATTTTCTACACCACCACATACCCCTCCCCCCCTCCCCACACCCCCAACCCCCCCCAATTTTTTTTTTTTTGTAGTTTTAATTTTTTTTTTTGAATTTTCTACACCGCCACATACCCCCCCTCCACACCCCCACCCTCGAAAAAAATCTTTTTTTTTAAGTTTTTAATTTTTTTTGAATTATCTACACACCACATACCCACCTCCACCACCCACCCCCATGACCTCCCCAACACCCCACCACCCCTCTAAAAGTTTTAATTTTTAACCATGCAAACTTTCAATTTTTATAAAGAAAATTTATAAAGGTAAATTAAATATGAAGTAGAAAATTCGGGAGGGGGTAAGGGGTGCGTGTAGAGAATCAAAAAAGAAAACTTTTTAAAACTTTTTTTTTAGGCGTGGTGGGGTGTCGGTCGTTTGGGGGGGGGGGGGGTTATGGGGCTGCTAGTGTGAAAATAAAAACTTTTTTGATTCTACTTTATACTATTTAATTTACCTTTTATAACAAAATTATAAAAATTGAAAGTTTGCGTGGTTAAAAATTAAAATTTTTGGAGGGGTTGGTGGGGTGTGGGAAGGGGTTCATGGGGGTGGGTGGTGTAAAAATTCAAAAAAAGTAACTTTTAAAACTTTTTTTAAGAAATTTTTTGGGGTGCGGGGGGGGGGGGGGGGGGATGTGATTGTGTAGAAAATGCATAAAAAAATTTAAAACTTAAAAAAAAAAAAGTTGTTTTTTTGGTGGGGGGTGTGGAGGGGGGGGGGGTATGTGGTGGTGTGGAAAATTTACAAAAAAATTAAAAACTACAAAAAAAAAAAAAAAATTGGGGGGGGGGGGGGGGGGTTATGTGGTGGTGTAGAAAATCCAAAAATAAATAAATTAAAAACTACAAAAAAAGGGGTCAAAAATACCCCTGAACTAAAAAAGAAGAGGGAGAGGGGCTGACGTGACCGTCCACGTGGATAATTTTTTTCACATGGCACTGCCACGTCAGCATCTAACAGGGTCTGTTAACATGAGGGGTATAAGTGGTCCCTTCGAGTAACGGCGAGGGTATATTTGATACCAAATGCAAACGGAGGGTATATGTGATCCATTTCTGATAGTTCAGGGGTATTTTTGACCCTTTTCCGTTTACAGAATAATAATTAAACGTCAATTTTTGCAATTTTCTTGGGATTTTTCAATTTTCAAAAATTTAAAAGGCATCCTTACTCCGTCTTGGACTCGGGAAATTTAAAAATTGGAATACGCGTTTTATGAGGTGAAAATTAGGTGTCAACAATGTATATAGATCATATCGGCTAAACGGAGTTAAGTCCTAATTGTTGTTGTTAGTTGTATAAGTCCTAATGATCCAACATAAGATTTCACCAGCAGTTTCTTCTACCATCTCCTGTGATATCAATCCTGTAGCATCTTCTTTCTTAAATAGCAACATTGATGAATTATACTATGTCGTAGTTTTGATGATATGACAAACACACAAAGGACCAGGTTCCTGATCAGTTCCCCTGAGCACTATACGAAACATGACAGCTAGTAAAGTTGTTGTACAGTTCTGGCAGAACTGCAGCAGCACAACTGTATATATGCTAGGAGCTACTAATCTTTGGAAAGCCACCATCCATGGTCACATGTTTCTCACATGTTCTGTATATTGGTCTCATATATATACAATATGTTGGGATTAGTTTGACCTAACACTTGCAAATCTGAAAATCATATTTTTCTCAAGTGCAGCCGTCACCCCTCTCAAGGTGCTCTTAAGAACAAAGCCTCAACAAGCCAAAGGACCAGATCCCTGAACTGAAGATGCTTTAAGTCCTTAGGTTGTTGAGTCTTTGTTCCTTTGTTCTATAAATTGTAAACCTACTCTTCTCTTTTAAGAAGTTGTTTGTAGGTGCTTGAATTCCAAGGGGATTGCTTGTAAGAAGTTTATCTTTACAAGTTTTGGGTGGTACACTAGGCTAGAGTTAGTCTAGGTGTATTAGTTTAAATTCTTAGAAGGTATTTGTGGGCTGTTCACCCATTTAACCTTTGAGTGGTACACTTGTCTAAGTATAGGCAAGGTGTATTAGTTTGCTTGGCTAGCGGTAGTCGAGAGTGCTTACAATAGAAACATTGTAAGGGAGGGGAATTAAGAGTTTAATTGCTAGGTTGTAATAGGTTGTAATATGAACATTGCTCAGTATAGTGAAGTTAGAAATCCTACTGGGGTAGATCGTAGTTTTTAATCCCTTGAACGAGACGTTTTCCACGTAAATGTCCTGCCTTATTTACTTTTTGTCATTATCTGTGGAAACAGTTTAGGGACCAGGTTCCATAAACTAATTTGGTAAACTTTCAGGTGGTGAACACTAAAAGGGTGAACTCATAAGTTCTCATCAAACATTGTATAACAGCCTTTTCTATATTTCAATTCTCAACATGCTAGCGGATCCCACCAAGCCGCTACTGGATCCCGACAAGCATCCATGTTTTTGCAAGCTTTTATTTAGAGAAGGTTTTATGGATACAATAGTAAGTTCTCTAGTTTCTCTTTATTCTTCATTTTTGCTTTTCTGCTTTGAGGTCTAAATCTTGTTCCAACTAAGTTTTGCTAAACTCGAGACTTCCATTTGTTAGCTAATGCCGCCTGTTTTTATTAAAGAACACAAGAAGATGTTGGCCAAGACCTGCTTACTGAAAACCGGTGTAGAGATGTTATGGGAAGCAAAGATAGTGAGAGAGGTCTAATTTTCATTAAGCAGGGAGACTGGTCACAGTCACAAACTGGAGCTGGGGGATATCTTGCTCTTATTTCTCATTGGTAGATCAACTTTCCAAGTCCTGCCCTATACTCAAAAATGTTATAGAAACCTTCGTGGGACCCAACTTTTCGAGGAACTCAACAGTAGCTCGGAAGAGGAGCCAACAAAGTTAAAATGGCGCCAAAAGAACCATCAAATCCTGAAGAAGAAAGTGTCGACCCATCCAGTGGCTCCAAAGATAGGGAAAATCCATGCTATTCACATTCAGGTGACATCTACTATCCCTTTATACACTTTGTATATTTTATTTATTTTCAGTATTTCTATAGATGCATGAGAATCGATGTCAGATCACAATGAAAACAAATGATGCATACCGGCTAACTGAGGTTAAATCCAAATTTTGTACTTGTATTAAGTTTGTTACTAACTTAAACACTATATTAGCCTAGTTAGGGTGTATATCATCGTGATCAAGTACGAGATTTTCTTAACGCCCCTTCCCAAAGCCCTTCTTATCGCTTCCCTTTCAGCCCACATACACTCACTTTATTGTGCCACAATGAAGCTAGGCCTTATCTCTTTGTTTTTCTCCCTGTCGTTCATTTTCTCAACCCTAAAAAGGTTTCATCTTGAGAGGAGGTAAATCCGATGCCGAAGCTGATAACATGCTCAGCGTGAAGAAGAGAGCCAAGGGACCAAGTAGGCTAATAAAGTACGCAAGGATCCTGACAAACTTAAAGAGGCCTGCAAGTGTTTTCTCCGTTATGCTAGAACGGAGGCTTGCAAGTGCTTTCGTTAAGCGAGAACGGAGACCTGCTTCCTTTGTAAAGCGAGCACAGAGCCTTGCCAATGATCCTGACAAACCTAAGAGGCCTGCAAGTGCTTTCGTCCTTTTCATTGAAGAGTTGAAGAAACAGTTCATGAAGGAGAAACCAAAAGCCAAGTGGAAACAGTTGTCAGATGTTGACAGAGCTCCTTACATAACAGAGACAGAGAAACCGAAGGCCGAATATCAAAAGAACATGGATCTTTATAACAGGCGAGTGGCTGCTGGATCTATGGAAGAAGAGGAATATCATAAGTATTGGTCCAAGGTTGACGAGGAAGAGGAGGATGACGACTGAAGAAGTTTTTGGTGGCTGAGGAAATTGGTGAAGAAGCTTGTATTAATATCATCTACATTTGACGACTTCTTTTTCCTGTGTAATACTTTCATCTTTTTGTTTCTAATTTTGGGGCTTAAAGATGAAGTAAAGAGCAGCTGCTTGTAAAGCTCAATGGTTTATGTACATTTTATTTTGATGCTGCTTAATCATAATTCAGCTTGGTGTTTGTCCTTCTTGGCTATTATATATGGATTTCCATCTAATTCGTCTCTTCCTTCATGGTGATCCGTGGTTCACCGAAGTGTCAAAAGCACCTCATTGTACAGGAGTTTGGAAGCACATTTGTTCTTACTTGGAAATGATAGGAAAATTTTGTAATGATGCTTGGTTGGGATACTCACCTCTCAAAAGATCATGTCATTATATCTATAGTACTTCTTCTCTTCACAACGCTGTGATCGTCATTTTTTTCACTTCAGTAGGCTGGGATCTTCTGACAACTGGTAAAGTTGTTGCCATGTGACCAGGAGGTTTTTTTTTTTTTTTTTTTTTTAATTAAGCCATCACCATTAGGCTGTGAACCTATGGTGTGGAGGGTTTGGCTTGACCCCTACCATGTTAATTTAAATAATTAGAATCCAATGATTAGAGGGGGACATGGAACCTTGCCTCTAATCTACAAAAGAAGATTGAAAACCAATCTTAAGGAAAGAGGCAGCCAATACAAATCTCTTTCCGTAATACAAAAGGTTTATTAACTAACAAAGAAATTAGATTTCTCAAATCTTCTTCTAAAAGTAGGTAATTGCCATTGATCCGACGGAGCGTCCCTTTGCCTCACCGGAGTAAACTGTCGTGAGAGTAATATACGGACTGGTTCTACTTGATGAAGCAAGTTTAGCAAAGTAGTCCGCCACAGAATTTGCTTCTCTGAAACAGTGCAGGAATTCAATATTAGTGCCCTCCACATTCTTTAGGATCTTGTTGATTATGTGCTTGAGTTTCAAGTTTCTCGAATTCTGTTTTGTGAGCATGTTGGCAATGATTTGCGAGTCAAGTTCCATTTGAATATCATTTATGCCATTACTTTTGCACCAGGAGCTTCCAAACTCAACAGCCAAGGCTTCCGCATGGTTACTGTTTTCACATTCGACTGGGATAGAGAATGCCATGACCAGCTTTCCGTGTTCGTCTCGAATAATCCCTCCAATTCCAGCTCTTTTAGAAGTACTAC
>NC_081343.1:39183673-39223401 GCF_029784015.1 Lycium ferocissimum
CAAATGCATAAAAAGATCGATCTACATTACCATAAAAAGATCGATCTACATTACCTGACGATTCTGTTGTTTCTGTTTTACCTCTCTTAGATTTTCTTGAATGTCCCATTTTTCCAACGTCCTGTTTTTCTTCCGATGAACTGCTGAGTTCCTCAAAAAGTTGCCTCCCACTAAAGTTTTTATAACTTTTCTGGTTATAAACCAGGACTTGAAACGTCGATTTATCAATGAGAAAAAATAGCAAAATGTCACCCAGCTCCAGTTGGTGATGCATCACAAATTGTGGCCACTCTCCTTCACATATGAAGTAATTTGAATTTTTTCTCACCATATTTGCTTCCCACGACATTCCAACTATATTCGATTTCAGTAAGCAAGTCTTGGCCAACATGATCTTGTGTTCTTTGATGAAAGCAGGCGGCATTAGCTAACAAATCAAATCCTTAAGTTTAGACCACAATAAACAAAAAGAAAAAGTAAAGAATAAAGATAATCTAAAAAGAACTTACTAGTTTATCCATGAAACCTTGTCTAAATAAAAGCTTGCAAAATGATGGATGCTTGTTGGGATCAACTAGCATTTTGAGAAAGGAGAAAGAAGAGGCTACAAAATGAATGCTGTAAAAGATGGTATAGAATAGAAGAAGCTGCTGCTGGTGACTAATTAATGGAACAAAAGCTTCGAGGTGTGCACATACAGTGGTTAAAAAGGGGATATCATGTAAATAATTTAATTTTGTGTAGGCCGGGAGAACCCTTGTTTATACTTTATTTGTCATTTAAATATATATATATATATATATATATAATATATATATATATATATATATATATATTTTTTTTAAATTATTTTTTTGTTACATAGGGATAGGGGAAATAGAGGAGGGGGTTACAATGTGGGGATTCGAACTCTCACCAACAAGGTGAAAGTTCATGTAGCCAACCAACTGAGTTACTAGATCCCTACTTGTATATATATATATATATATATTACAGTTTTTTTTCTTATTATTTGCATACTAGTTATATTGAATTATATGTAGAGATTATTTGCGTAATGATCAAAGGCGGATCAAAGATTTAAAGTTTATGGATTCTAACAGCGATCTCAAGTTAAATCTGCAAGAGAAACTGAGTTGATCACAATTAAATATTTATAGATATTTTACTTTGTTTGGATGGTTGTTATATATTGTTTCATAATGTATCATATTGTATGTAATGCATGTGTTGTATTGTGTCGTATTGTATTGCTTTGATTAATACAACGTTTGGATAGATTGTAACATTTCCTATCGTTACATAATCTCACAGATCAGCAATTTGAAGAATAAACCTTAAAAAAAAAAAATTAAAAAAAAAAAAACCTAAAAGAAAAGTAGGGTACGCCGTGGTGTTCACGGTTTGGTTAAAAACCAATCCGAACCGCAAACCGAACCAAACCGATAGTTAGTTGGGTTTGGTTTTAAATTTTATGAAACCGATAATATTTGGTTTGGTTTGATTTGGTTTTATTAAAAATAAACCGAAGAAAAAATCGAACCGAACCGACTAATAATATACACAAATACACACACACAATATAGTAATTTTTATACATAATCTTAAATATTTTGTTTATTCTTTCATCGAAATTTTCTTTATATCTATTAGGCTAATGAACTTTACACTTTAAGCTTATTCCTTAAAAGAAATTCATGTATCCAAACTCATTTATTCGAAGAAACAATTATGAGATTTACCTAAAAAAAAAGGGGTGTATTTCTTACAAATTTTAGTCACTTCATTAAAGCTCATAGGTCTTAAGACATATTTCTCTATAATCCAGAAAATTATAGCTCCCACAATAAAAGGGTAATAGCGGATTATAAGTTGAAAAATGATGAAAAAGTCTTTCCTAATCGTAGGAAAAAATGAAAGAGAGAAATAACATTATGTTTCTTGAAAATTGAAAAACCTAACCAAACCGAATCAAACCGACAACAACCAAACCGATGGTTATGTATTATATTTGGTTTGGTTTGGTCTTAATAAATAAAAAAAACCAACTAAGTTGGTTTGGTTTGATTTTAACCAAAAATCGACCCATGAACACCCTTAGGGCACGGGATAGAGCCAATGGCGGAGCCAAGATTTTCGCCGAGGGGGTTCAAAATATAAAAAAGTATACATACGAAGAAGCCTAAAGGGGTTCAACATCTACTATATATACATAAAAAATAATTTTAACCTTGTAAAAACAGTGTTGTTTTCCGTCGAACCCGAACCCCCTCGGCTCTATGTGGCTCCGCCCTTTGGATAGAGCTACCATAAAAAGGTAGGGTAAATGATAAAATAGATTTATTAGATATAATAAAAATGAGAAGAAAAAAAAAAGATAAGGTAACGACACAATAACACCAAATTAGTCGTTACATAAAATGGGACTTTTCGTCGTTATGTAATGATGGATTTAACGATACGATACATTAAAATTTAAGTAACAATCAAGACAAACATTGTATTTAAACTAACAACACAGTACAATACAATAGATAAAATTCTTAATATATGTGCAGGGTTCGAGCAAAGGCTATTGAGTTCACGTGAAACCGTATGGAGCAGCCTCCATAATGATCAATAACGAAGAATTGTCATATGAGGATTAATAACAAAGAAATTATTATACATAGATTATTCACTTTAGGTTTATTCTCGTTGTTAATTACATATTGTTATTTTACATTCTAGCTGATATAACTTAATGTGAACATAATCTAATATAATATCACTAATCAGATGCTGCAATAAATATATGGTAAAATAGTAAATAATTACTCTTATGCGGTGTTTACGCTATAACATCTCATATTCTCTCTCATATGTATTCTTATGCTAGGTTTAGTTATGTCATGCAATCAACCTAAACAACACTAGCTCCTTCCCTTCTTAAAACAAGCTGAACAAAAATATGCTTCAAACATTATATTAATAATCCGAATTGATGCTAAAAATGAGTCTATTTAATTTTAGTTTATGCCAAAAAATAAAGTTAACGAGTAAATCACCACATTCAGAAGTTCAGATTAGATCAAATTAGTAACGCGCAACCGTATACATTGGAGAAGTAAGTACTAAGTAGTACTCCCTCCGTCTCAGAATAAGTTTCACATTAGCTAAAAAAATTTGTCCCATAATAAGTGTCATATTAGAAAATCAAGCCATAAATTTGCTAGTTTTTTCCAACTTACTCTTAGACAAAAACTTACAAGTTAACGTAACATTTAAATGATGATTGGAAAAACCAAATAGTAACTTGGTATTGTTGGATTCCCAATGTTAGAAGGATTACTACTTGTGCATGCTCTACTCAAAAAGGAAAAAGTAATTTCTTTTTATTATATAGGGGTAATTTAGTGACTTTTACATTGCATTATTGATTTCTTAATATGCGTATTTTTGATTAATGTGGTACTTATTATGGGATGGAGAGAGTATAATATTTCCTTCTGAATATGGTAGGATCAGTAGGTAATTAATATTGATAAGAGAACGGGAAAAAGATCCTTCAGTGGTTGGAATACCGTGAAGTGATATAGTCTGTTAAAAAGATCTCCATGAGTAGTGCATGCCCAATTAGCAGCAGTCAGAAAGCACTTGAATATTGTGTATTTCAAAGAAGATGTATTTCGAAGTTGATTGTGTTTGGATGTAAATTTGTCTTTAGAGGAATTTTTAAATTTTATTAGTGAAAACAGCATTGTTCCATTTAATTTGCGTTATTCTTTAAATTAAACAAGCTTTTCAATATGTCAACACTATTTTAATTCTAAAGTTCAATATTTGTAAATAATAAATTTGAAATATGTGTTCGTAACTTATATTTTTATCCCTAGTGTATACTCCATGGTTTCAATTTATGTGACAGAAATTTGATTTCACAAGATATTTAAGAAAAACATAAAGATTGTATTTGGGATTTTACTCTTAAACATGTCATGATATTTTTTTTATATGTAAAACCATATTATTAAGTGTATAAAATGAAAAAATTAATGTCAAATTTACTTTCGAATACAGAAAAGAATCATTCTTCTTAAACTAAATTAATAAAAATACTACTCTTTCCGTCTCATTTTATGTGAAGGTGTTACTGTTTAGGGAGTTAGATAATTTCATTGATTATAATCATCTCATTTTTAAAAAAAATATTTTAAATCATTAGCTATGTGGTATCTTTCGCGTAATTTTTAATATATAAATTATTTTAAAATATTTGAACAATATATACATGAATTTATAATCACATTTTAGTGTTTTGACTCCCCTAGTTCGAATCACTTTACATAAATCGGGATAGACGGAGTATCACTAGACATAAAAACAGAGTAATTATATACGCTAAACATAAGATATATCATGACTGGGTTTAACATAATGCCAAGCAAGAATGAACTGATCACTTTGGATATGTTTTTTAGGTGATGATGATGACGACTTTTTAATTAACTAGTTTATCGACACATGCGTTACACGTGGATACAAAATTGTGTAGTTTATAATTTTAATAAAATAATATCAAAGTCAATTTACAATTAAAAATTTTACAGTTTCCTTAGCAAACAATAAGATCATTCCCTTTGGTGCAATTAAGCTCAAAGAAAATCATTAACAACAACTTTATAGGTAAGCTTCGCTAGACATGAATAGGTACACATTTTTTGCTAATTGTTGTCATTTGAATAAAATGTGAGATGATTAGGTGGACAGATTTTAAAAAAATTATAATTGTAACAATACATAGATTATGTACTCTCGATTCTGATTAATGTTCTTGTTTGAATAGACAACAATTTTAAAAATATAACATAGGCACAATTCTTATTTTAGTTAGTATATTGAAATAATGGTAATTAGTAAAAGTCTTAGGTATTATCGATTGTGTGACCTAATAATCCCAATTAACACGTTAGAATAACACAAAATAAATTTACGTTGAAAGTAATATTAGATCTGTTAGGAAATAAAACAATTTCTAAATGGTTTGTTTCAAACAAACCTTTGGATTTTTTTTAAATTTCGTTTCAAACTAACACTAAACTTTGCGAACAGAACATTAACTTAAGGCAAATAGTAACTCTATCGCGGAATAAAAGCTCCCTATTTCAACTTGTGGAGCATGCAATCCTTCTAACTGAAGCACCTCTTAACCGCTAACTGCGAAAAGATGACCCAAATTATGTTTGAGACTCTCAACACTCCCAAGTCTACAACTATGCATGTTGCTATCTAAAAGTCGTTCTCTCGTTTTATGCTAGTGCTCGTAGTACTGGTAATTGATAAATCTTTACTATTCTGTTAAGTTATATTGTTTATAACTATGTGAGTTGTCAAGTTGTTAACTTTGCTACCTTAAGAAGGACCTTTTGCTTATGTCTGAGGCATAGTGATTACAATATGAGTTATAGGATGTAATCTGCGTATGATTATAAAAGGTTGAGGCTGGTGCAGATATGAGTAAATATCTCAAAAGGTCACTCAACTATGAAGAATTATATAGTAAAGTCATTCAATTTTGTTTTATATCAATAAAATCACCTAACTTAGAACTTTTTTCTTATAAAAATGTTCATTAAGTTTGTCATAAAAAAAATATGACATGACAAAATGAATTAAGTTTTTATGCCATGTAGACCTGGACCCCACAAGTAAAACAAAATTTAAAAAGACTCATATCTTATATCTGACCCACCCACCCACAAATCATAATCATGATTTCTTTTGCTTTTGGCGATAATTTATCGTCATGTTATTGAATGAAATTGCAGCCACCTTTGCTTTACTACAGAATAACAAAACATTATTTGTTTGAAGCCACCCTTTTGCTCCCCTGCTGGAACAACATTCAATTTAGTAGCACGAAGGACAGTGGAATCTGTTATTTGAACAAATTGAAATATGAAAACATAGATATTTATCCAAGAATTATTTGACACAAGCAGACAATTTGGGTCGCATCTGTAATTGTATGTTAGGAATGATTTGCAAGTTTTATGAAAAGTTTTGTTTTTCTGTCATAGAATAAAGGTGGCTGTAATTTCTTCCAATGGCGCGACAATAAACTATTTTCAAGAGCAAAGGAAATTATGATTTTGATTTGTGGGTGGTGGATCGGGCATGAGAAATGAGTCCTTTTTAATTTTGTTTTATTTGTGGAGTCATGTCTACATGGTATAAACGATTAATTTATTTTGTCATGTCATATTTTTTTATAACAAACTTAATTGAGTGATATTATTGATACAAAACAAAGTTGAATGACTTTGCTACATAATTCCTCATAGTTTAGTGACCTTTTGATATTATTTATCCTGCAGATATTGCTAAGTTAAGAAACCCAAACATCTCATGTTAAAATAATGATCTATGCCTATGTAGTTGTACTAAACAATAAATATTCTACAAAGAGTAATTTTTTTCAATATGTTTTGTCTATCCAGTTGTTCTTTGGTTCCCGTATGCGACATGCCGACACATAACACTCTATCTCACTTGGTTGGGAAACAACTTATCCCAAGGATAAATTATCCCGAGATTAGTTATCCCGCCCTCAAGGTGGGATAAAATAAGGCTACAATCCCGGGATAACTAATCTCGGAATTAGTTATTCCGGATTTTTCTTTCAACCAAACATGAGATAAAGAGGCACTAAAATTTTATCCCGGGACTATTTTTTCTTATCCTTCACACCAAACGACCCCATTTTAACACAAATCTTTAGGGTTCGAAATAATTTAATTTGTAGAAAATATAGTTGACCCCCACATTCTATATATGTATTAACGTATAAAATTCATTATATGTTATAATGCATGCAGAAGAGTTTAAGAGCATAAATTAATATATTAATGTGTAACCACAAGGTAACATGCGTATATTAACTTGAATTCTTCTAAGATTGAAATATTTCCCATATATTTCAGTTACATCATATTTATATCTTCAACCTGGAATGAAAGCTACAATAATAACTAAATAAAAATCTCACATTTAGTTTTGTCTGACCTCAAAATGATATAATTACTTTAAAGTGTATATATAAGTCTTACGATTCTTTGAAATATTATACTCATATCATTTGATCACTATTTGAAATCTCTATGATGTCTACATATGACTGTTCATGCCAATTGCGTTTTAGCGACTGAATTACACTTTTAACTTTCAAACATGTGTTATTCCTAATTATAATACACACACAAAACACACAATTTACAGTATGAGATCGTCCGGGAAAAAAATCTATGAATAAATTTTTTAGAAATAAGATTTATCAAAATCACAAAAAGTGGAAAATTGACAAATAAAAGAAAAGGGTTAAGAAGGTCAAACCAATTGTTATTGTTGTTTTCTTCTTAATTCATATTGCTTTGACGCTATGTCTTTCCATCCAAATGAAAAACAGATGCCACATGTTGGAGAGCATCTCAGAAATTAAACAAGAAATAGCAAATATTACCTTTCTATATATATATATTTGAAAGTATTTCCACAATGATATTCACCAGACCTCACTTGTGGGATTATACTGGGCATGTTGTTATTGTTGTTGTTTTATATTCACCAGAAAGACATCGAGAATGTGAGAACTTTCAGACATTGCCATATTGGAACTCATGTTTGTAATCATGTTTCAATTAGGTGCCGTTTGGCCATAAATACCAAAAACAAATTCACTTTTTTTGGAATTTTTGAAGTTGGGTTGGAGTTGGAGTTGTGTTTGGCCATAGTTTTTGAAATTGTAGTTTTTGGTGAAATGTAGTGTAAAAAAGTGAAAAAATTTTGAAAATTAATTTTTTCTTGTTTTTGGTATTCCGGAATACAACTCCGGAGTTGTATTCCAAATATTTATGGCCAAACGCCTAAAAGTAAAAAAAGTGAAAAAAAATTCGGAAAAAAGTGAATAATTTTTATGGCCAAACGGCTACTTAGTGTTTTATTCTCTCAAGCAACACAACTTTGTATCCAAGCGTGGAATTGGGCAATTTTTTTTGTCTCAAACGGCACATTGTTTGTATTCAAGCGTGAGTTTGGGGCAGTTTATTTATTTTTAATTAAATAGGATAATTAGATTTCTATAAGGATATTTAAGTAATTTAATTTTTAAATTAGAGAGTTCATGTTTTTAATATAATATAGATATGCGCAGCTCAACTCAATGATGTTCATTCAGGTTCAGCTCCGACGCAAACTTGCCAATTAATTACCTAAACTGCCAACCAGAGAAACAATGGAAATTGTGAAAATTAGGCAGCTCATGAAATGACATGACTGCTACCCAATGGAATGACAACAGTGTTTTAAAGGTTCCATAAATTTCAATTTCAGTAGAAAATCTGAGAAAAGCAGACGAAATAGATAACGTACTAATGAAGCATGTCAGTGTGGTACCATGCTTTGATTAACTAAACAAAGTGTATCAACATGATTAAAAAAAGCTAGTACTAAATATTACCGTTTAAATCGAAAAAAATATAATTAAACAAATATTGTTATGACCTTGTCATAAATATCAAAAGATCAGTACACTAAAATTTTAGGAAACTTTGTAAAAGAAATTAATTTTAACTCTTAAGTGTTGGCGGTTCAATTTTTTTGCCGACTTAGATTTAATCATTCACATTTATTGTTAATTTTTTTTTAAACGTTTATTAAATTTATTGGTTCCAAATTTTGGGAGAGGAAATTTCTTATGAAAGATGAAGAGATTTGACTTTAATTGGATTAATTGGTTCTAAATTATGGAAGAATTAATTATGAAAGATGAAGAGATTTAAATGGTAGTAAAATTTTGTCTTTTAATTATTATGGCTAGAATACTCTTGTCTAGTGAAATCAAATTAAAGTTGGACATTTGATACTTAATGGGACAAGTGTCGCACATCTAAATAAAATTTGAAAAATAGAAAGGAGTCGGATTCACTTTTACGTGATCAGGTCTGACAAGAAAATTTTGATCTGATCTGGATTTGAATGTGGTGATTAGTGTACCGATCCTTTTTTTTTTCTTGCCATGAATAAATAAGTAGTTAATTTGATTCAATTTTGCATCAATACGGATTATTGATACTAATTCAAATCATATTTTTATTCAGCTTGTGTATATATACATGTATGAGTTTAACTTAAATACACCAATTATGTAAAATAGATTAACATTATCAAATCACTTTTATCTGTTGAATTAATCTAATAGGGAAACTTCATCTACACTATTGGTATATATATCAGCTAAACTATAAACATAAAACATTAAAATAGATTTAAACAAATTGCTCATTTGTTAACTACTGCGCAAATAGTAGAAGCATGAGTGCTAGCTATCGGTCAATAATAGTGAGCCATATCATTAGTATACTCCCTCCGTTTCAATTTATGTGAATCCATTTAACTCGACACGAAGTTTAAGAAAGTAGAGAAGACTTTTAAACTTGTGGTATTAAATGAGTCACATATATTTTGTATGGCCATAAATCATTGCATAAGGTAATTGTTTCCAAATATAGAAAGATGTCATTCTTTTTGGCACGGACTAATAAGAAAATAGGTTCACATAAATTGAAACAGAGGGAATATAAGATTGTACTATTAGCCTGTAATTACCCGTAGCTAGTTTCTTACTGTATTCTCAAGATGATAGTGGATCCGGACAAGCATCCATCCTTTTGCAAACTATTATTCAAAGAAGGTTTTATGGATAAATTAGTAAGTCTAGTCGTTTAATTTCCTTTTATTATTTCCTCTTTATTCATCTATGTTGACTCTACTTCTTCCTTCAACTTAATTTTCCTAAACTTAATAATTTGATTTTTTTAAGCTAATGCCGCCTGTTTTCATCAAAGAAAACAAGACGATGTTGGCCAAGACATGTTTACTAAAAACGAATGTAGTTGGAATGTCGTGGGAAGCAAAGATGGAGAGACAAAACTCCAATTTCTTCATATGTGAAGGGGAGTGGCCACAGTTTGTGGCGTATCACAAATTGGAGCTAGGGGACATATTGCTCTTCTTTCTCATTGATAAATCTACATTCCAAGTCCTTGCCTACTCCCAAAAAAGTTACCACAAAAACTCTCGTGGCAGAGGAGTATTTCAGGAGCTCAGCAGTTCCTCGGAAGAGGAACATGACATGGATTTCGGAAGAAAATCGAAGAAAATTAAAATGGAGACAAAAGAATCATCAGGTAATATCGTTCTCCTTATGAATTTGGGTACGTATTTAACTGTTTTCAGAGCTTAAGATGCATATAGGTTGTATCGCGTTAGAGTTGAGTGATACTTTGTACAGGTTTTTTGAAGTTTCGATCTTTAATTTAGTCTAGTGTTACTTTGGAGACTTGCATGTCAATGTGAGTATATAACTTAATAAGTCTGAGATCCATAATCTGCCTTTAAAAATGAGTAGTTATACTATTTTGTATGAGTTTAACACTTTTACATTAACAATTTAAATAAATATATTTTACGTACGATCACATCAGATTACTTAAAAAAGATAATTACATGTTATCCACATCCATAATAAGTGGCATACATCAGTAATCTGGAAAATAAGGAAAGTTCCATGTTATAGTGTAAAAGTTCTTTACATTTTACACGTGTTGCAGAGGAGGAGGAAGCTGAGAGTGGAAGCGATCAAGAAAATGGTCCAAAGAAGATCAGATTCAGTGTGCTGAACTTGAAAAATAAAGATCCATACTATGAAATGGTAGTAAGAAAGACACATTCAAAATTTATGGTAAGATTAAACAATTTATGTTATTTTTCTTTCATAATGTGTTACTTTGACAGAAAACTAACGTGCATGTTTTATGAATATATGTTTAGACCATCCCAATGATCTTCGCTAAATGGTCGGGCATAATTAACATGAAGAAAATGAGACTGGTAAATGAAAAAGGTAACGAGTGGAAAGTGGACATAGTGCATGTTGGCCCAAGGGTTATGATAAAAGGAGGATGGGCTGAATTCCGAACTCTTAACAAAATAGCCAATGGTCAGACTTGTCGTTTCAAGTTGATTCAGGGAAATTGTTGTGGGAAGAATGTTTTACAGGTTCAAAAGATCTCAAAGCCCCATTCCTTGCAATAGACTACAATACGTATATGTACAATGGTTTCTTTTGGTTGCATTTTGGTACTCTTTTTGTAATGAAGGTGGAAACTAGACTTGGGTATCTTTAATTTGTCCTGTATGCTTAATTGAACTTGGTTTATCCAAACAACATTGAGAATCATGTGAACTTGATGAATTTATGATGACTTGTATTATGTACTTAAGCCACTTGAAGTGAAGTATATGATATGTCGAGAAAATCCCAGAAATAAGGCAAATAAAGTAATTTTACTACTCCCTCCGGATCAAAAAGAGTGTCCACTTACCAAATCAAGAAATAACTAACCTTATTCTTCCAAAATTACCCTTAGTAAGTGTTAAATAATCAAATCCAATACCTATTTAATTAGGGGTAGTTTAGTCAAATTACCTATTTTTGCCTAGAAATAAGTATTTTCTTAAGGGGTGTGCAAATGATTAAATGAGCACTCTTTTTATCCGGAGGGACTAGTGTATAATTTACCCTATGTTTTAATTTTAACGGTTTAAAATCACACTCAAAAGAGCATCTAGGCAGCGAAATATAGACT
Source organism: Lycium ferocissimum (assembly GCF_029784015.1). Taxonomy (NCBI): domain Eukaryota; kingdom Viridiplantae; phylum Streptophyta; class Magnoliopsida; order Solanales; family Solanaceae; genus Lycium; species Lycium ferocissimum. The sequence continues at coordinate 39,195,358 of NC_081343.1, forward strand.
ATTAATCTCTAGTTCTATTAAGCTGTTGTTTGTCTTTCATGGCTTGTTCAAAAGGATCATGACTTTGTTTACAATTATTGATGGCAAATTCAACTTAGGGAATTGTTTGACTCCCTCAATTCACATGTGATCAATCCGCGTATTGAATAGGTTAATACGTTTTAAACCTCCAATGGGTTGAAACGAGTTAAGAAAATGTGTTATTACATTAACCAAATAATTTGAGACTTCTATACTACACAACAGCCGAAATTGGTAGAATTGTTGTATAATTCGTTTAGGCCAAATAGCTTGACTGACACTCCTATTTGTCTCGCTTTGACAAGCCGCCCCTAAACTTCATGGTTTTTTAGTGATCATCTCAAGTTGTTCAAACTCACTATTTAAATGTATCTGACCATTGACCGAGACTATGTGACATATTAGAGGCTTAGTTACACAAGAGTGTGATGTACACGCATTAAGGGGCACAAACCCTAAAATCATGCAGCCACGATTATATTTTGGTCTTTTTAAGAGTTTCTTTTCTTCCTTCTCTAATGTTGAATGAAATTTGTTGGCATTGTAGGGTATCTTCGTTAAAGCTCCATAGCTATATTTGGACTTTTTTCAGCCTTTTCTGCCTCTAACCCAAGCTATAAAAACTCTATTGTTGCTAGAATAGAAAAGCTACCCATGTTTATTCTACAGAGGTTATTAATGGACTTCTAAAGAGGATTAATAAGCTTGAATGTCTCCAAGGGTGGGTTGGAAGCTGGAAATTGGTTTGCCATATTTGTGGTTGTTGTTGCATTTTATTTAGGTGGTTTTGGGTTTTAAAAATAGTTTTAGGCTTGTAATTTGTTATTTTTATGTTAATATTAATGTTGGAAAAGGTATACGCTACAATGTTGGTTTGATTCACTTGTTAATAAGCTCCGTATTATATTGTAGGTTAGATTGTTGTAATGATTATCTTGCACATGAAATGTAACGAAATGTTTATCTTGTACATGAAATGTAATGAAAATAGAAAGAGTAACTTCAATACCTACTACATTAGCAAAAAAAAGGAAGCCGAAACAACATGGAGATTCCAGGACATAGATCCTAAGTACATAGGTATTAAACTCAATTGGTAAGAATGATAGTGAGATGATAAGTTAGCCCTCCTATAGAAAGAATGACGTGCTAGTGAAGTAAACCACCATATAGAAAAGGGAAACAATGACACAAACACGTATAAACGAGGCGCGAGTCGGAACAAGTCAGGGGATTACATAGTCTTAAATAAGGGAGAGCAGGCAGACCCGAATCGCTGAGGCAAGCTGCGTACCAGATCTAGAGGACGTTGCGAATGGTAATTGATACCTGTAGTTCTGTGTCAAATAAAAAATATCACACCGATGATGCATAACAGGTGGAAACACAAAATGAGAACGTACAATGAAGGAGACATTATCCGTAATTGAATAAGGCGGATTAAAGCTTTGAGGCTAGTGCAATGCAACAAAGGGATATGGTGACAGGAGACCATAAGTCCAGACTCGAAGGGACGAACACTGAGATGGTTATAAAGGAAAAACATGTGAAGAAAACTCATAAGAAAGAGACGTCCTATAAGACCCTAAGTCGATGACAACATATTGCAGCCAGGAACCTAGATGCAGACGAAGGGATGAGAAGATGAAGTAATACTGAGGGGCAAGGAGAAGCAACTACCAAAAAAAAAAAAAAAAAAAAGTAGTACACAACTTAGTTGCCTCTAAAGCTCATGACATGTTCGCAGCATTGGTGGCCAGGAAATCTTCTCAACTGGTAACTGAGTAAAGGTATTAGCCACTAACATCATACTTCGACCCTAATTCTTATGAATAATATTTTCTTTTCCACAACACCAAGAATAGAATGAGAAGAAAAAGGAAATTTTCGGGAACAAAATACTCACATAGCCGGGTGGGAAAAGCTAGCTATGATTAAAGGCGAGCCAATAGCAAAAGATAAAGATGACATTCGGAGTATGAGGGTTCGAAGGTCCGTCCTTGCTAGTCCGGGAAAGTGGAACAATAGCCGATGTATGGACAAAAGCGCGTTGAGCTATTAAGGGCTAAACCACGAGGAGGAGGCAAATAACCACGAATACAGGGACTGATATCTACGGATAGCCAATACATAACCAGCAAAATGCGTGTATTGTTGAATTATATTACGACACGTTAGTTTCTATTAATGATACCCCCCTCCCCACCATACACCCCCTTATATTCAAGGAGGAATGTCCTTAAGGGAGCAAGGATAATATACCTCGTACCAGATATTACATTTCGCACCATTCGCAAGACATAATTTTTTCTGAAGAATTCACCATGATATACCCGATCCATGCATAATATCTGGAAAAATGGATACAAATTTTTGACTGCTACTTAATCTGTTTCAATTCAATTGGAGTAAGTTTGAGGAAAAGATCTTCCCTTGAGGATTATAAGTAAAGCTGATCCAGGAGCAATTGAAGACAACTCAAAGTCGTCAGAAATCCTATTCAGACGTACGACGGCGAGACCTAGAATTTCCATTTAGCGATGGGGTATTCTTGAAAATGAAAATATTGTCTATGAAGGGTGTTATGAGATTCGCTAAGAAGGAAGAACTTAGTCCGAGATTCATTGGCCCTTATAAGATCCTTCAAAAAGTCGGTCTAGTAGCCTATGAACTGGGATTTCCGTCAGAATTAAAAGCAGTTCATTTCGCCTTTTCATGTGTCTATGTTAAGGAAAACGCATTGGAGATCCTCCAAGGATTGTACCATTAAAAGATATGCAAATCACGGATAGTCTAACTTACGAAGAAGAGTCAATTTCCTTCCTTGACAGGCAAATCCGCAGATTTAGAACTAAAGGCGTGGCTTTCATAAAGGTGTTGTGGAAAAGCAAATGCAGGGAAGATATGACATGGGAAGCCAAAGAGGAAATGAAGTCCAAATACCCTCACTTGTTCCCTGCTAAGGATATCTAATTGCCAAACGTCCCTCAATTTCCCTTAATAAAGTCAACTTATACGTGTATGCCAAGAGTAAATGTAACTCTTATTCTATTAATGAGACATCGATATGATTATATGGGATTTGTATTTTTTTTTCCCTCAAGGTAAGACGTGGAAACGATACGTAAATGTGTAAATATGATCCTTGAGTGTAAATATGCCAATGATTTACGAGCAGAAAGAGGTGAAATAGGAATTACGAAAACGGAAAGAGTATCGGTTATAAGGATGATGATAACTAAACTCTAAAAAGAATATGATACGGAACGCAAGATTTCTCCAAGGATAGTTGTTATTTGAATGTTTAAAAAAGGGACATAATTGGTTAGGAAAGGTAAAAGGGCGATGCATGTTGCTTAATGAGCTAGATATTGACGAGGGACTCCTTAGTGTATAGAGTATATTGGAAAGGGTGTTATACAGAGATATAAAATTCATGTAACCGCAGTTGTTATCACTCCCAGAGGAGGTTCACACTAAAACATCATAGCCTTCAGGTACGTATATGTTGTTAGTTATTGTCATTGGTTGTGTGGGCTATTGTTCTTACTTATTGTTGTAGCCCTGTCTGGCATTGTATTGTTGGTTTGCTACGTGAAAGGTTGGTAGTATTACAATTATAGAGGAAGTTCTGTTGAAGATAATGATCATGATAATGATCAATGTATTCTTGATAATTATGTTAGTAGTCTTGATAAGGACTCAATCACTTAGTACTAGTTTAGAAGGAGTGAAACACTTGTATAAGATTATCTTGGAGAGTTAGAGTATATCTTGTATACCTAGAATATAGGTGTATATCTCATGTATAAATAAGAGTATATCGTGTACTCCAAAACACACAGAAATACAAACTTCTTCTTCTCTTCTTAAACGTGTGTTTTCTCATGGTATCAGGAGCATTCCGAATTTTATTCCGCTGCTAAAATCCAGTTTCTCTTTTCTACACACAAATAATCCTACTCACATGGCCTCAAACACCTTTTCAACATCCTCTCTTTATCACCTCATTGCTTCATGTCCTGTTAAGTTGAAACCTTCTAACTACTTGATATAGAGAACACAAATGATGCAACTTATTCAAGTGATGAGACTTGCCTATCTCATTGAGGATAAGGCAGAAATCATTAGTAAGGAAGGCACTAGCGAAAGCAGTGATAATGACAGTGACAAAAGTAATGACAAGCAAAAGGATTCTGCTGATGATTGGGCTAAAAAAGATGTCTTGTTAAGGAGTTGGATATCTGGCACAATGTCAGAGGAGAGTATGTATCTCATTGTGGGATGCCTGCTTGCTAAACAGATGTGGGAATGTCTTGAGGACACTTATCTGCAGGCAACTAAAGATAAGAAATTCCAGTTGAAGCAACAACTTCAAACCATCAAACTTGGCAGTAGAACCATTGATGAATATTTGAAGGAGTTTAAGAGCATTTGTGATGGCTTGTCTGCTATACACAAGCCTGTGGATGATGACAGTAAAGTAATTAACTTTGCAGGCTTGGGTCCTAAATACAGAAACTTTAGGACTGTGATGCTTGGAAAAGCACCTTATCCAACACTGAGCTAATTGGTGACTGCCTTAAGAGGTTTTGATCTCAGAGAGGATGAAGGAGATGATTCACAACAACTGAATCACAACATGGCTTTTACAGCACAGAAGACTTACAATAATAGAGGAAGAGGAAACTTCTCAAACAAGAGAGGTAACTATAGCTCAAGGGGGAAAGGTTTTAGACCTGCAGGACAAGGCAATAATCAAACTATTCAGAATAATCAAGGTTCTAGTTTTGGAAATGCTTCAAAAGGATAGGAAAGTTCAGCATGTCAAATATGTGGTAAAAACAATCATACTGCACTTAAACATTTCTACAGATGGGATTTCTCCTACCAGGCACCAGAAGATCTGCCTCAAGCACTGTCTGCACTCAACATGAACAATCAAAATGGTGGTGACAATGCTCACTATATGGACTCAGGTGCAAGCACACACATGACCAACACTACAGGTAATCTGACTAATCTTAAACCTTATAATGGAAGAGATAAAAGTGTAGTTGGAAATGGAGAAAAACTTAATATCACACATGTTGGAAAAGGAACTATCTCTGGTCTAAAAATGAGTGAAGTGTTTGTAGTTCCTAAACTCAAGAAAAACCTGTTATCAGTAAGTAAGATGACCAGAGATAACTGTTGCAGTATTGAGTTTGATGAAAATGACAAGAAGACAGGGAAGCAAATGGCCAAGGGTGCTAAAAGGGGATATATCTGTGCTTTGAAAGTTGACAACCTTCTTGCTTTAAGTGCCACACAAACAAGAAGGAGCTCTAGTGACATTTGGCATGCCAGACTTGGACATCCAAATTCTAGGTCTTTAGAAGTACTTAGCAAAAATAAGTGTATCAATATCACATGTTGGAATAAAACTCCTACTATTTGTGTTAGTTGCCAAATGGGAAAAGGTTGTAAGTTTCCTTTCAAATTGAAAAATAAAGTTGAAAATGAGCCTTTGTTGAAAATTCATTGTGACTTATGGGGTCCTGCTCATGTTGAATCCTCCCAACATATGAAGTATTATGCTCTTTTTGTTGATGATTATAGTAGATACACCTGGTTATACCCATTAAAAAGAAAATCTAATTTCTTTGAAACATTTGTAAAGTTTCATAAAATGGTTGAGAAACAATTTTCAAAGAATATTAAGATTTTTCAGTGTGATGGTGGTGGTGAATTCTCAAGTTCAGAGTTTGTGAAGTACTTAGAGAATTGTGGCATTGTGAGACATATTTCATGTCCTCATACTCCTAAACAATATGGACTTGCAGAAAGGAAACATAGACATGTAGTAGAAATAGGATTAACACTTCTACTTCATGCCAAGTTGCCTTTGTATTTATGGACTGAAGTTTTTCTTACAGCTGTGTTCTTAATAAATAGATTGCCATCTTCTATACTTAATAAGGAAACACCATTTCACAAGTTACATGGATCACATCCTAACTACAGCAGCTTAAAAGTGTTTGGCTACAGATGTTTTCCTTATTTGAAAGGGAAACATAAGCTTTCTTCCAAGTCCTATCCATGTGTGTTTATTGGTTACCGCAGCTTGCATAAGGGATATAGGTGTTATGATCCATCAACAAGGAAGGTTTTTGTATCAAGACATGTTGTGTTTGATGAACTAACTCTTCCTTATGTGACGGACACAAAAACTGATAGTGTACTCACAGATGCCAATCATATGGCTACATTTTTTGAGTTTCTCTCAGAATCATAGGCTGAATCTGGTTCATCACATCATACTTCTCCAGGGGAAGTACTAGAGGATGATATTATCACTGACAATGCTACTATTGACCCTTCTTCACCAACTGCAGCAACACAGGATCATCAGGACCAAAGGCTTGACACAGATAAGCAGAATTCAGACTCAGACTCAGATAGGGTGCAAGAGTTACAACAAACTATTGAACATACAGTCTCTTCAAATCAGCAGTTTAATAAATTCAGTGTAGCAGATCCAAATGTCATACAACTTGAGTTGGATTTCTCCAAATTCTTCAATAATCAGGATGGATCACCCTCCATAGCACCATGCAACACAACTCAAGATGAGCTTGCACCTGACACTCAGAATCATCACATGGTTACAAGACTCAAAGCTAAGTCACTTCCTATCACTCACATCTTATTAGCTGTTATAAAAACTGATGTAGCAGAACCTAAATCTATAAAAGAAGCTCTTAGTTCTGTTCACTGGCTGACAGCAATGCAAGAAGAGTTAACAGCTTTACATCAAAATGATACTTGGATCCTAGTACCTAGAACTCCAACATGAATGTAGTGGGATCTAAGTGGGTGTTTAAGACAAAAATGAAACCAGATGGATCCATAGAGAGACACAAATCAAGGCTAGTTGCAAAAGGGTACTCACAACTTGAGGGTATAGACTTTGAGGAAACTTTCAGTCCAGTAGTGAAAGCTACTACCATAAGAGTCATTTTGTCTGTTGCGGTTACCTTACTGGCCCATTGATACGGTTAGATGTTAAGAATGCATTCTTGCATGGTTATTTACAAGAACAAGTCTATATGAGTCAGCCTCCAGGTTTCATTGATACTCAACATCCAAATCATGTCTGTTTTCTAAAGAAGGCTTTTTATGGACTCAAACAAGCTCATAGAGCTTGGTTTGAGAGGTTCAGTTTATTCCTCCTTCACCTTGGGTTCAAGTGTAGTAGGGCAGATTCTTCTCTATTCACACTTCATAACTCAGCAGGGACAATATTACTGTTGTTGTATGTGGATGATATAATTGTGACAGGAAGCAACTCAAGGCAGACAGGGGAAGTAGTGCAGAAGCTGGGAAGTGAATTTGCTATGAAGGATCTTAGACCCTTGAGTTACTTCTTGGGTATTGAAGTGAAGTACTTTCCTGGAGGGATTCATCTAACCTAAAGCAAATATGCAAGTGATATGCTCAAGAAGGTGAATATGGCAGAAGTAAAAGAAGTGCATACTCCATTAACTCAAAAGCATGGATTGCAAGAAGCAGTTGGTAGTCCAGTTGATCCCTCAGTTTACAGAAGTATTGTGGGAAGCTTGCAGTATCTTACTCTCACCAGGCTAGATATCACTCATGCTGTAAATCTTACAAGTCAATTTATGCAGAATCCAAACAGTATGCATCTTCAGGCTGTTAAAAGAAGAGTGAGGTATGTCAAGGGAACAATTGATCATGGACTAAGAATCATATCACAGTCCTCCTTTAGGCTATATGGTTTCTCAGATGCAGATTGGGCAGGCTGTGCTGTTACAAGAAGATCCACAACTGGATATAGTGTGTATCTTGGTGCAAACTGTGTGTCCTGGTTATCAAGAAAGCAAAACCTTGTTGCAAGATCGAGTGCTGAAGCTGCGTATAGGGCATTGGCAGCAACTGTAGCTGAAATCACATGGATAAGTTACATACTACAAGATATTGGGGTATACCACAGAACTGCCCCTACTCTATTTTGTGACAACTTAAGTGCTTTGTACATGACTACAAATCCAGTTATGCATGCTCGAACTAAGCATGTGGAACTAGATTATTATTTTGTCAGGGAAAAGGTGGCTCAAGGACAACTGGTTACTCGTTTTTTTGTTAGATCAAAAGATCAGTTAGCAGATGTTCACACCAAAGCTCTTGGCAAGAATCTGTTCAAATTTTTCAGAGACAAGCTATGTGTGGTGAACTCACCTCCCACAAGCTTGAGGGGAAGTGTTGAAGATAATGATCATGATAATGATCAATGTATTCTTGATAATTATGTTAGTAGTCTTGATAAGGACTCAATCACTTAGTACTAGTTTAGAAGGAGTGAAACACTTGTATAAGATTATCTTGGAGAGTAAGAGTAGATCTTGTATACCTAGAATATAGGTGTATATCTCATGTATAAATAGGAGTATATCGTGCACTCCAAAACACACAGAAATACAAACTTCTTCTTCTATTCTTAAACGTGTGTTTTCTCAAGTTCTGCCAAAATTTCCATAAGACATTTGAGAGTTTTAGTTTAACATTCAAGGACGAATGTTTTTAAGAAAGGAAGAATGTTACACCTCGAAAATTTTTGCGTCGTTTGTGTCGTAAGTAAATTAACGTAAGTCGGAGAGGTCATGGGACTCTTATAAGGCTAGCAAGACCTTTAACAAGTATTAAGAGAGTATCTAAGGGTTCCGGGATCAAGTGAAATGAAGAAATTAAGTTTGTCAAAATTTTGAAAAAACTTGGAAGAATACTGGACAGAACTTTTGGTCCATCTTGAGGGAGGTCCATCTCCTAGAATATGAGGAGCTATGGAACGCAAAAATATGTAAATTGAAGTTTCCAACGCAATAAATTTTTCATCGATACGACATCGGAGTAGAAAGTTATGGGCTTTTCAAGATAGACTACCAGAGGCTTCTCCACAATCGCCAGCCAAAGGCCTCGCGATCGCGAAGGCCAAATTTTGAGACGGTGGGAACCGACCTTGTGACCTATATAAGCCTCCACCTCTCACTTTTCCCCATTTTTCTACATATTTCAAGACCCCTAAAGACCACAGAATCATCTCCCAACATTCCTTATCATTAAAAACCAAGAAATCATAATGAGATTACGTAATCTAGGCTTAGGAAGCTCATGACAACATCATATTATTGCGATTATTGCGAAGCAAGGTGAAAGATGGCGGGATCTTGGGTTTGAAACCATCAAGGATCAATTGGAAGTTAATAAGGTAAGATCCTCTCTTTATATCCATGGAATTACATTGATTCGAGATTATATTCGTTAGATTATAACGTATTTAGTGAATTGAGCGAAAGACGATAAACTTTATATTGAATTATGGTTGATTGGATGAATTGGTGGTTGAATTGGATTTGATGTTGTTGATAGTGGGTTGGTTGTTGTTGTTGTAAACTTAAGGCGTAGTAGAAATAGAGGAAATGTTGCCCAAATTCTCATAACCCAAATCATCCTTCGATATACAACATATCTAAGTTGATGTATGAACATGATGGAATATGATTAAGGATATATTTTTAAATATAGGTTCAGGTGGAGGGCAAGCATCGGAATAAGGGATTCTTTCGAGTGGCGGCTTGACAAATAAGGTATGTAAGGTATTCGTTTCTCTCTTTCTTTAGCACGAATCCAACTAGAACATGAACACGAGCATTCCATAACAATATAATTCATTGCAGTCATATATCACTTCTTATAGATGTTCTTTATTGGATTACTTACTTGTTTCCCAATTAGTTTGATGTACTTATTCAATGATTCCTGAATTATTATCATGTTTATCATCCTTAAGTTATTTCTTTGGATTTGATACGAATTCCATAATTCATTCGGAGGCTACCGACCTTACATCACTCCAAAAGGCCCGATGTTAGTTCATTGGCTCCTCATGCATTATATATATATATATATATATATATATATATATATATATATATATATATATATATATATATATATTGCACTATTTTACTACACCGCGCCGCACTATAGTCGGTCGGGCAGCACGTAGATGTGCACACCACTACAGTGGGCATGTTATGATATACCCCGGACGCCGGATGCCCCGGATGCGGGATGATGATGATGATGATACGATGATAACATACTATATGTGTGTGTGGTGTATACACACACACACACACACTTGCATATGATTTTTAAACTCATGCATTGCATATTGAATGTCTTCAGATGGCTCAGATTACTTATATCCTTCTATAGTTACATCTTACTTATGTTATTGTTTCCTGCCTTACATACTCAGTTTTTTTATCCGTACTGACGTCCCATCCTACGGGACGCTACATTTCGTGCTGCAAGTCCTGACATACAGAGCAGAGGACCTCTTCAGTAGGATTATTAGCTTCAGTGGATCGTCAGCAAGTGTCATTATACCGGGCTTGATCTTTTGGTATATGCTATGTTCATATGTTATGTATATGCACTCCTAGAGGCTCATAGACAGTATAATGTATGTAGATGTCATGTCTTTGTCTTGTTGGCTACATGTTATTATGAGGACACTTGTAGCAGCCTTGTCGGCTAGAGTATATATATATATATATATATATATATATATATATATATATAATCTGTGTGTGTGTATGGCCATGAATATATTTTTCAATGTATTGGGCCTCTTCTGTGTGCAGGTGCTTTCTATGTTACAATGAGCTCACATTTCAAGCCAGGATAGTTGTATTGAGATTATGTCAGTATATGTCAGGTGGTACTCGATCGATAGAGCCGGATGCCCGTCATGCCCCTCGTTGGGGTGTGACAATGTCTTTCAAAGACTATCTGCTATGCTTTTTGATAGATATAGCAACCCAAGAGTATTGATTTTGGAAAAAGGGATTTGATTGGTCCTTTTTCAAGAATAAGATTGAGCTTCTTTTGATGGAGCTATAGACATCTTCAGGTCTTGATTTGTAGTGATCTTTAATTGCTTGTTTCCTTCTGGGACTTCGTTGATCGAGCAAACATTAACTCCTTGTACTTGTTTAACAACCTTCAATTCTCCTTAAATCTTACTTCTTAATAAGCGCTAGATCTTAATTGTTTTCTTGGCTTTATTATTGTCCGTTTTTCTCTATTTCTTTCCATCTTTGTTGCTGAAAAACTTCTTACTTTTTGTAAGTCCTTTGCTAGCAGATCTTCTTTGATTTGGCTTGACTTACTTTATAAATGAGTAAGTCAGCTTTCCATATGTGGCTTCTATCTTTAATTCTTTGATTCTGCCTTCTTTCTCCTTTGTAGCTTTTCATAAAGATTTTCCTGCACAACTAAATTGATCATCATTAAAATCTTAACTCTAACAATCTTTTCTCTTTTATGATGATAATTTAAGAGTCACAAGTGTAGTCAACTTCCTTGAGTTTCTGCCGACTGTCATCATTAGAATCTTGAAGTTTCTTTAGAATTTAATCAAGTCGACTTGAAGTTAAAAACTCCCCCTGAGTATTGTACAAAGTTGCCTTATGCTCCCCCTTTGACATCAGCAAAAGAGAAAGACAACGGGTAGAAACAGACATAATGACAAGAAAATAACATTAGTAAATAAGGAGATAAACATGTTTTCTGGATACATATCCAACAACCAAACAATATAACAACATAAGCCGTCAATTGTCTGAGGTCCTGGCACAAAACATTGGTTAAGGTAGATATCCAGCAAAACACTTATTTTATCTAAGAAAGTAAGTCAGAGTCTATGGCATCCTTCATAGCATTAAACTTCACAGTCACGTATGTAGAATATTCTTCAAATTTGATAAAGAAAGTAGTTGAGAATCCTCAGTGCTATTTTAAATCTTGGTGCCCTAATGACCTGGTCCAGTTTAATGCGGATGCGAGCTATTTCTGTACCAGCCTGTTTAGTGACCTCTCAAACCTTCTCCATCTGAAATTGAGTGGAAACCTGGACATCTTAAAGGAGACCAGTTTGTCATCCAACACAGTCAACTTCACAAATATTTCGTCAGAATTATCAATTGTAGAAAGATTAGAGGAAGTAGAGGGCCTAAATTTGGATGGTGCAAGGGCCAAAGAACCATCATACTCATTTTTAAGAACCCAATAGTCATCAATATGGGTGTATCCTATTATGACAAAGGCTCTAGAGTTATAACACTGCTTGACATGCTGAGGTGATATTCATCCATTCTGATATTATTTGCTTCCATTGTCCGAGTAATCAATATGCCATAAGGAAAACTAGAGGATCTGATGCATTTTCCAACATATAGTTTTAATGATAAGAGAAGAAAGCTTGATTTTGCGTCAGTAACTAAATAATAGGACATCACGCTGAGTAAGGGTGGAAAGAGAACCCGCTTTTCATTCATAAACATTTAGAGATGGCAAAATCTACTCATTTTTAGTAAGCTGTTTAACTCGACTAAGTTTATACAATTTATTTATGCACAACATGTTGCACTTGAAATGACCCGTCAACCTATTGGGTCAAAACGGGTCGAAATAGTGTGACCAGATGAATCAAAATGCAATGCAAACATAAATTGTAATTATCAAAACAAATGAAAAATTGAATGATCACAAACAGATTGAGTTATAATTTGTTACCTGAATTTGATGTTAAAGCCACTCATCATAGCAGCTCCGGGATAATAAAACAACTCATTCAATGGAAAATACGAGTATGAATAACTCATTGTTGGTGCATAGTTGATCGGTGAAATTGGGCCGACACAATGGATGCGATGGAAAATGGTACAACTGTTTCAGCAATTAGATCTAATAATCAACAAATCATCGAGAAACAAGGAGTTTCTGGTGATGAATATGCTCTGAAAATGATAGTCATCAGAACTTATTGATATTAAAGATCAATCCGAAGAATAGTGTAAATTCTCTGGAAATTTTACCCCCAAATTTCATGTTCAATCATGAAAAGAGTAATTTTGCTAATAGGGTTTCAATGGTTAATATTCTTACACTGATATGGGGTCTAAGAAAAATGAAAGCAGACAACGAAGGAGTAGTCTCAATTCCTTCTCACACCGTTTCGTGTCCGCCTCATGATGATGATTATCCAGATTTATCACCTCTTGCACCGTCGATGTGTCGGCCCCGATTTTGCTGATAAATATTGCACCAATGCCGAGTTATTCATACCCCCATTTCCCAATGCCAAGTTTGCACCAACTCTAATTCTCGTCGGCATGAAGATCGAGCTGCAGTTTTGAATTCTTAGCTCCTTTCCCTTTCTAGATTAGGTTTTATTTCTTTCTCTTTATAGAAGTAGGTTCCCTTTTTCTTCTATTTATTTTGATACTCTCTTTTGATTTTTAATAAAATAGCCTTAGTGGTTGGGTTTTTAAAAAAAAAATCAGTTGGGTCACGCTATTTGACCTATTTTGGCCCAATAAATTGATGGGTCTTTTCAAGTGCAACTTGTTCAGTCAAGTTAAGTTGATCATAATAAAATTGTCTAAACTTAGTCGAGTTAAATAGGTTACCAAAAACTTATTTGATTTTGCAACCTTTAAATTTACAGGAACGAAAGGATGTGGCAAATGATGATGGTCCTGATTAGGGCTAGAAGGTTAGTAGGTGGTTGAGCGTAGTCGAACATTTTGGCAAGATTAGGCTTTGGTGGTTGTCAGGAGCACCGTATATGGCATAGTTTTAGCCTTATTCATGTTGTTCTTGCTTTTCATATATGTTACCATATGTTGTTTATTGTGTTTCGGTTATCGCACTATTTCGTTGTTGTTACTATTCCTTTTCTGAGCGGATTGTATAGTTTTCCTTATTGATTGCTATGTTTCCTTTACTAACATGTTTCCTTTTTAATGACAACTTTGACTTGCTGCACTTAAGCCGATGATCTTTCAAAAATAGCCCTCTACTTCCATGAGGTAGGGGTAAGGTCTGCATACACTCCACCCTTTCTAGCAGAGGAGGATCTACCATATTGGGTAGGGGCTCCCATAAGTATTGAGTATGAAATTATATACGTCCTCATGAGTATTAAGTATGAAATTCTATGAACGCTTTGAGCCACAAAAATAATGACATCATCCATGACAAATTTTGCACACCTAATTAAGCAAATTATTTAATGTTAGATAAACTTGAGCTATCCCTAAAGCGAAAACTAGAAGGATATCTTTGACTATATTTCTCAAGGAAACAAATAAAATTCTTGAACTATTTATTAAAATAATGGTATTAACAAGAACAAATAAAAGAAAAAAACTCGAAAGTGATCTTATCCATGTCAACCAAAATAATTACTAAATTTTATGACTAGACTAGTCATTAGTCCTCGTAATATAAATATTGCACTATATTTTCCCTCGATGTAATGGATAAACTTATAGGATAGATGTGCGAATTTGTGAAATTAGTTGAAGTTCTTTTTTGATTTTTCACTCACTGTTTCATACCAGCATTTGATCTCCATTAATTTAGATTTATATTGGGTAAGGTTCATTAAAGAAAAAATGCTCTCTACCAAAAAAATATTCATACTCAGGACTCAAACTCGAGACCCTAATTAAGGATGGGGGAATCCTATCAATATTTTGGTGGTTAATTAATTGAAGTGCACCAACTAATAGTTGTAACTTTTTTTTTTTTTTTTTTACCTAAGTGTAAATCTTCAATCAAGTGAAAATGATTTTTCACATTTATCTTCACTTGTTTCACCATTCACAAGTCCACCTCAAGAATTGATTTGCAAAATTTGTCATTTAACCCTTGAAAGGAAACTTTATCCCTCTAGTAAAAAAAAAAAATTGCATTTTTCATGTTAAATTTAAGTCTAAATTTGTCCTTCCTTTTAACAAAAGGTAATGGGGAATATATAAATTTTTAATTAAATATGTGGCATTTTTATTGATCCACATGTAATTTGACCCATATCCAACCCATTAATCCAAAACCATTTTTATAAAGCTCAACACTTCTTCCTCTTTATCCAAAGGGTGCTGCTAAATAGGAAAACCCATTTTGTCAAAAATGGGGATAGGGCCACGTAAAATGACCAGAATGCCCTTACCCCACAAGGATCCAAAACAGCCAACTTCTCTTCGTATTTTCCCTCCAATCTAGTGTAATGATTAAAGTACGGCACGCTTAAACATTATTGGCAATATTTAAATGAGATACATACACATACACCTATATATTCTACATGATTATGCGGTGGGCCAACCTACATAATATGCACAGCTTTCCTTTTTTTTTTCTTTCATTATACGGTGGGCCAACCTAAATAATATACTAAGCCTTAATTTTTTTCTTTCATTATACGGTGAGCCAACCTAAATAATATACTAAGCCTTAATTTTTTTTCTTTCATTATACGGTGGGCCAACCTAAACAATATACAAAGCCTTAATCCTTTTTCCCTTTTTTTTTTTTTTTCTTGTTAGAGATATTTACCCACTAAACCTGTTTGTAAGAATTATATAAAAGAATAACATATCCTTTTAAAAGTAACAAATATAGCACTCTGAAAAGAAAAAAATATAAATACAATAATAAACTCCGACAAAGGCCAACCCTCTCCATTAATTAATGAAATCTATTTTCATTAATACAATTTTACTCATTTACTCTTTTCTCTCACTTCCACAATGATCTCTCTCCCCCCTTAATTTTATGATATTTTTCCTTCAAACTCTATATTTATGCGGACAGTTTTCTTAAAAGAAACATTTAGTATATTTCAAATATATTATTCTGTAACTGTTTTATATTATGTTAATACTTCATCAATATATTATCTATATTAAGTTCATACATTTATTATTCAAAATATATGAATTGTATATATACAATATTTTATACAATTTTAATATTCATCAATAATATACTTTTAACATTTATCAAAAGAGAAAAATGCTATAAAAATTAAGTTTAATTTTTAATAGAAGTCCACACATACAATGTTATTTCTGGGTGGTTATTTAAATAAATAACCAATAATGTCTAAGACCAGATTTCGAGAAATTAACGACGATTATTTAGGAAAAAAACTCCCTCCATTATATGTAGAAATTGGGAGATATTGAGAAATTGAGATTGCGAATTTTTGTGTATTTCATTGAAAGAGAAGAGCACCTATGCTTAGAAATAAACGAATAATATTTAATCCTATAAAAAATTTATCCGAATTCTATTTGCTAGCCTATAACTAATTTTATGAGAGTGCAACAAACCTATATTTTGCATTGAATTTCCTATTAAACATTGAAAAAGTGATTTATTTTATCGTTTTTCTCTGATAAAAAAGGCAGTTAAATAAATTTCCGTTTTAGGAATTGCCGAAAGCTATTGCAGCAAATACTAAAAAGGGTAAAAACCGTATGTATATAGCCAATATATAACACTTTATTTGCAAGAAAAATAACAAAACTTTCAGATACCAAAACAAAAACAAAAAGAAGAAAAAAGGAAATCCTAGGCCCACCGTATGCATACACTATCAGTTTCAGATACCAAAATAAGAAGAAAAAGAAGAAAAAAAGGAAATACACCTTAGGCCCACCGTATGCATACACAATAGGTTTCAGATACCAAAAAAAAAAAAAAAATACACCCTTGGCCTACCGTATGTATACACAATACAGCTAATGTAAAAATAATAATAAAAAAACAGCCACATTAAAAGAATAGGAAATATACATTGAGAACATAAACCATGATTAGCCTAGGTGAGAGAGAGTCTCATATTATCAGGAAGGGCAGTGATGTAAAAGCACATGACAATAAAATAATAAAAAGCAAAGATTTCCCAAGATTCCCTATGAAATGACTAATATAACCCCATTTTTGACAGTTTTGCCCAAAAGTGATTTTGCCAAATAGATTTTTCCTTATCCAAAATGGACCTTAACTTTTTCTGTTTACTATTGACTTAGTTCGCAATATTTCATAACTTAATGATTGAATGTACTACATCAGACATAAACAATAGCCATATTCATAAATCATGTTGGAGTTGAACAAACAACCTTCTCGAACTTGAAAAGTTGAATGCTCTAGTGCCCTGTGCCTACACAATTCCTTTTGATTCCTGTGCTTTAATCTTTATCCTTTGTTCGTTATTTCATCGAATTACAGAAAATTATGAAAACCTTATTACTTGGTGGATGACTAGGTACAACTTTGATTCAATTAGTCCTAATCATAAAGCATGTGAAGAGGAAAAGTGTTGGATCTTTGAAAAATAGTTTTGAGTTAATGGGTTGGATTTTTTTTTTTTTTTTTTTTAATTTTTAAATTACATAGCGGGTAGGGGACGGAATTACTAAGTGGGGAATTGAACCCGTAAATCCGAATTAGGTATGAATGTATAAATCTAGTATAAAGGTGATATTTTAGCTATACGAATCTATTTGGGATGAACTCGGGTGATAAACAGTCGTTTTGAAGTCAAACCAAAAAGTGAAGTTCTTAAGGCCTTCTAAATTCATCTAAGTCTAGGACGATCGTACTTATGGCTGTTTTCGGATACTAACGTTAGGAATTTGTGAAAACTTCCTTCTTGAAAGTTGTAGCCCTTTGAAATACCTTTCCAACGGATATATTATGGGGTCAAGGGACATCCGTACAAAAGTTATGGCCATTTTACTGAAGGATTACAGAGCAGTCCGTTCACTGGTCATGTTATACGAACTTGTTATACGGCCCATATAATTTTATACGGACCGTATAACTCGTCCGTACTTCATGAAACTTCAAATCGACGTTCTGTTTTCAGCCATGATAAAATATGGTCATATTATACGGACCGTATAACTTTATACGGACCGTATAATATGTCCATATAACTTCCGCCTCACTTTTGTATAAATTCAAGCCTTGAGTTCTTTTATTTCATTATTCACAATTCCAAGCCCTAGCAACAATCCAAAACATCAAGGTAAGTCAATCCAAACCCTTCCAACTCAATTCTAACATATACTCTAATAATCTAAGCAAGAAATCATTGTTCCTAATCTAGGGTTTTCAAGAAAACTCATCTCAAGGTTCAAGAGTCAAGATTTAGGAAATCTTCTCCAAAATTCAAGTCTTTAATTCAAGATTTTGGAGCATTACTAGGTATGTAGAGTTACTATCTACGTGTGAGAACATCATTGTTCTTCCCCACGCCTCCTAATCCATAAAGTATGAAACTTTACAAAACTAGGGTTTCTATTCTATACTATGCTCATGATAACCCTAGGTCCATGTCTATGACTATATTATGTTTGAATTGCTATTATTCTATCATTGTGTTCTTGATACTCATTATGATTATTGAGAATCTGTCCGTAATCCATGAAAACTCATATTTTGTATTCCATGGGTTCTTGCATGCATGTTTTTAACTAAGAATGATTATTTCATGAATATCCTAATGTCTACAAGTTTTCATGCAATTAAATCATATAATTACTTTCATGCCATGATACAAGATATATACATGCTAAATACAAGTTATTTCATGAAACCATGCTACAAGTTATCTCATGAAACCATGATACAAGCTATGTTACAAGTTATTTTGTGAAATCATGATTACAAGTTATTTCACGAAAATCATGGGCTTCTTAGCCAATTATATCATGTTCATGTTTTTGGGAGTTGCACTAATTACCGAGAAGGCTCAGATAGCCTGAAACTACGTAGCCACCGTAGGACAAGGATCGCTCCGCCCAGTTAAGACGATTCCTTAATTTTACACTGAATGGATCCATCAGGCACGTTACCACCTTATACCTGGCAATGTATGGGGGCTCTGCTGGTCCGGCGAGGTACCAGACTCCACGTACCCACGTGGTGATATCACATGGTCGGTTTATAAAATGCTCTCCCTACTTATCATGTTTTACTTATGTTATATATATATATATATATATATATATATATATATATATATATATATATGTACTCATGCTCATGCTCATGTTCATGTCCAGGTTTTCAGTTTCAGTTCTTATCATGTTATTCCATGTCCCATGTTATTTATTTCGAGTTGCTTTACATACCAAGACATTCAATGTCTTTGACGTCCCCTTTATTGCCGGGGGCTGCATTTCACGATGCAGGTACTAATTTACAGGATGACGCATCTGCTCAGTAGGACAACATTCGTATCAGCTTATTGGTGAGCCCCATCTCATTCGGGGTTTAGTCAACTCTTTATTTTATGATTAGCTATGCATCTAAGGTATGCTGGGGGCCTTGTCCCAGCGAGTATGTTTTCCATGTTCAGACTTATGTTAGAGGTTTCATAGACTAGACAAGTCAGTTATGTCATGTCACACTTTCGGAGTCGTATAGCCATTTTGGCTCATTCATGTTATTTCCGCACTCATGTTTAAACAAGTATTTTGATTAAGTATTATGACTTAGTACGTTGTATAAAGGCTCATCACGTATTCACGTTATATTCCGCTCATGTTATGTCGCATGATGATTCAGCAAGTCATGTGGTTCGCTCGGTCACATGCAGTAAGGCACCGAGTGCCGTGTTTCGCCCAGGCCATGGTTCGGGCGTGACAAAGCTTGGTATCAGAGCCCTAGGTTCAAGTGTCTTAGGGAGTCTATGAAACCGTGTCCAGTGGGGTCACTTTTATATGTGTGTGCGCCCACACATATAAATAGTTGACCACCAAGACATTTAAGATTGTCTCACTTCTTTCAACTCTAGATCGTGTAATAGAGCTATGTTCTCGGAAATCACTCGGACTCGTGTGTTCTTTCCGTTCTACCGAATACGCCACGTCTCAATGGATGAGGAAGATGTAAATCTAATCATTATCGATGTGTTGCTTTCAGATGGATTCATCAGGAATTATTCTAACTCGTACCATGAAGCTTAGAGCTATAAGTAACGTTCTTTTTCCATCGAATTCTGAACGTATCAAATGTGTAAGCGGCAAGAAAGAAATTCGAGACCCAAGACTTGCTAAATAGTGCATGGTGTGTTTATCGGTGTTAGTACTATTTGAAAGACAAATTTCGGTATGGTAGCACACGTAGGTTATATATACCCTATAGAGTAAGTTTATTTGGACTCTTTGACCATGGAGCTATAGTATAAGGGTGATGGTTCATATTTAAGACCCCACGAGGTAGCATGTTATGAAGTTAACCGCAGCAGGCATAAATTGTCCACGGTAGTTTTGAGCAGGAAATAGCCTAAGAGCCAACCACCTGTAATACTAGAAAGTCCCGACTTTTCAAGGATATATATATTTTTGCCATATGATCTATGCACATGACTAGGAAGGGACTGATGTGATAAGAAAACCGCGAGCAGACGATATTGAATTTTTTTTTTAGGGTTAGTTTTAAATTATTTAAGCTTATTCAGATCAGACCTAGAGAGTATGACATTAGTAAGTTACTACAAAAAGCAGATATTACTATGAGATAAAAGATATGACAATTCCCTCTTAGGTTATGTGATTAAGTATTTATATACTGATGTGTATAATGATATAATTTTGGAAGTGTATGGGGAGTTTGGGGTTAGTTGTTCCAATTCCTTGTTTGAGACCGATGAAATTTCCCTAAGTGTGATCCATGTCTATAGTTAAAAAAAAAAGATAGCATACAACCTTAGAATAGAGTCAGATAAGGAGGAGAAGTTAGAAATAACCTTATGCTTCACATTAGTACTCAGAGAAGAATTAGAGAATATGATGCTAGCAAGTGGTTAACAGAAGCATAGTAAGTAAGTTTGAGTAGATATAGTGAATTAGAAATTTTCAGCAGAGTTAGTAAAAGTACGATTTGAGTCACTTAGTCAAGTTAGCACTACTAAGTGGGTAACTGTCTGAATACACCGAAGGCGTGTTAGAACCCAAAGGGTTTAAGTTAAATTTGAGGTATAGAAATTGGTGAAAGAAGAAAACATCTAAGCAGTAAGAGAGCAAGCTATAGAAGAAGAGCCTTTAGGAGTTATCAGGAAAGAGTTTTCCTCAAGACTGACAAAGCTAGTATGCAGTTATGTACATTAGAAACCCGTTCATTTAAGTAATCCAGTTTTCCCAGTAAGTAAGACTTGCTTGAAGTAAGTCGAAGAAATGAGTCGTCAGTATGTTGGAGGAAATTAGCGAAACCACTAGATGACCACTTATTGCTAACTCAAGGGATCCACAGGCTTTAAACGTCAGCTTTTGAACTAAGGGGGAGATCGTGTGATAAGGTGCCGATATAGATTATGTGTTTCGTAAGTTGATAGGTGTTAAGGAGATTATGTCAGAGGATCACAGTTTCATGTAGCCAAGATAAGGTGCGTAGAATGTGATTTTTGTCATTCCGTTGAGATCAAGTACTAGGTAATTATGTTCTGAGATAAAGTTCTAGATCGAATAGCGGGTTTTAAGGGTATAACGGTTCCAATTCCAGAATAATTCATGCACTATGTAGTACCAATGCCCAAACGTACTCTACACATGCCTAACATACCTATCTTATGCCCTTGTTAAAGCTTTACACACTCCATATTTAAGATACAAGAATTAAGACTCCATACGATAGTAAGCTATGCAAGGAATGTTCTTTCATGTTTCTCACATCAAAGTTGTACTCATGTCCAAGGTTAAAGACCGCATTCATGTCTCACGTATTTATCTTGCTTTTATACCCATGACCACGTTCTAGCTCCTAAGTGATTTCTTATTATGATGTTGACGTTGATAAGGATCGAAGGGAAGGTAACATAATAGTTTAAAGACTGAGAATCCTATGGAATGCACACCTATTCCTTGGACAAGAGGAGAATGCCTTAGGTGAATGACTTATTTCGACTCCAATGGTATACTACCTATGTTTTCACGTACTCATGTCCACGATAGACTTATTCGAGCATCCACCTAAAGAAATAGTATAAAATGATGTTGGTAGGCAATAATGAGAGTAAGTCATGATGGATGTCCTATCCACGATTCTATGTAACACATGCTTATGTCCCTTTAGCTAATGTTTTACGATCATGATGACATGATCCCTTTCTCCTTTCGCTAAGTATCTATGCCTCGTTATGTTCAAGGTGACTATCTACCCATGTCTTAGATGCTCGAAGAATGAAGTATTCATGCCTATAATCCATTCTTTCATGAACTTTATTTATAAAAAAAAGGGCGTTTACTCACGGTGATAAGAGTAAGCTATGTTGAAACATGTCCCATTCTTTTGGTATATCTAAATCCTAAAGGTAATGTTTTATCCATGCCTATGTCTCTGACTCAAGAGTGAAGCCTACAAATTGTGCTCCATGCAAGTCACGCTTATGTCTTAGTCATACTTCAATGCTCATAAACTCAAGTCCATACGCCATGGTATGCAGGTACCCATGTAAATGCCATGTTTCTCATGTACCCATGTCCCATGTCCTGCTACTCACGTATTCATGTTTTATGCCATATTAATCCTGTTACCATGAATGTTCCATGTTACGTCCTTCCGTTTGATGTACGCATGCCACGTTTATGTTCTAAGACAAAGTGCCTCCTATGATTCGAACGAATGATTCCTCGCTCTCAATCCTTTATGATCCGCTCACGATAATAAGCAAGGTATGCCAAGGTATTCCTATCTATGTTTCAGAGCAAACAAGAGTTCCTTTCCTTCACCCTATGGGGCTTATCTCAGGAGTATTCTACTCAGATTCGACGTATTCATGTCATGCCTATGCTAGACCTTTATGAATATGTAGGTAGGATAATATTCCTATTATATGACTCAAATCTGTCTCATTCGCACCGAGTTGCGCTCACATTCAAAGCCTAAGTCGTACTCATATCTTATATGTCAATCGTGATGGTGATATACGAACATCTATGATCAAGCCTCTAAGTGTTCAGATCTCATCTCCGCTCATCATACAAATCCCCTGCTGTAACAATCATGTTTTCGATGTTTAGATCTCATGTTATGATATCCATGTTTACACGTATTCGTATCTCATGACAATTTAGCACTCATGTATTCATGCCAGACATTTTTCATGTATTTATGTCCCATGTCATGCTCTTCATGCCCAGATAATCATGTAATGTTCGTGCCTATTTTCCAGTACTCATGTCATTCGTGCCTACGGATTCTCTTCCAAACTCCATGTATAGTAATCATGTAATCATTCAGCCAATATCCGTGTGTCAGGCCAGCTCAGTATTCATGTTAGCCACATTCAAGATTCAGAAATCACGTTATGTCACATCATGCGTAATAAGATACCCTGTGAGTTGTGTGTTGGTACTTTAGTTAGCTAGCAGGCGTTTGAGAAATGTCGTGAGGGTCTGAATTATGAAGGAAGTCCTGCCATAAAATTTTCTAGATTCCGTAGTTAGTAGTGATTCTTAACCTCTATTCATAAATCAAGGACAGTTGTTTCACGATTCTCATTCAGGTAGGTACGACTCAGTTTCATGCTCCCATGTATGTTTCTATGTAATGACATATTTAGTTCTCATGATCCATGACCATGTTCCCATGTAATCATGTTGAGCTTTTATGTTTCATGTCATGTTTCTTCACGTTCATGTATTCAAGCCATGTCCAGTCCCATTCTTAACCAAGACCCATCATTCGAGGACGAATGATCCCAAGGGGGAGATATTGTAACATCCCGTAAATCCGAATTAGGTATGAATGTATGAATCTAGTATAAAGGTGATATTTTAGCTATACGAATCTATTTGGGATGAACTCGGGTGATAAACAGTCGTTTTGAAGTCAAACCAAAAAGTGAAGTTCTTAAGGCCTTCTAAATTCGTCTAAGTCTAGGATAGTCTGTACTTATGGCCTGTTTTCGGGTACTTGCGTTAGGAATTTGTGAAAACTTCCTTCTTGAAAGTTGTAGCCCTTTGAAATACCTTTCCAACGGTATATTATGGGGGTCAAGGGGACATCTGTACAAAAAGTTATGGCCATTTTACTGAAGGATTATAGAGCAGTCCGTTCATTGGTCATGTTATACGAACTTGTTATACGGCCCATATAATTTTATACGGACCGTATAACTCGTCCGTACTTCATGAAACTTCAAATCGACGTTCTGTTTTCAGCCATGATAAAATATGGTCATATTATACGGACCGTATAACTTTATACGGACCGTATAATATGTCCATATAACTTCCGCCTCACTTTTGTATAAATTCAAGCCTTGAGTTCTTTTATTTCATTATTCACAATTCCAAGCCCTAGCAACAATCCAAAACATCAAGGTAAGTCAATCCAAACCCTTCCAACTCAATTCTAACATATACTCTAATAATCTAAGCAAGAAATCATTGTTCCTAAACTAGGGTTTTCAAGAAAACCCATCTCAAGGTTCAAGAATTCAAGATTTTGGAAATCTTCTTCAAAGTTAAAATCTTTAATTCAAGTTTGGAGCATTACCAGGTATGTAGAGTTACTATCTACGTGTGGGAACATCATTGTTCTTCCCCACGCCTCATAATCCATAAATTATGATTCTTACAAAACTAGGGTTTCTATTCTATACCATGCTCATGATAACCCTAGGTCCATGTCTATGATTATATTATGTATGAATTGCTATTATTCTATCATTGTGTTCTTAATACTCATTATGATTATTGAGAATCCGTCCGTAATCCATGAAAACCCATATTTGTATTCCATGGGTTCTTGCATGCATGTTTTTAACTAAGAATGATTATTTTATGAATATCCTATGTCTACAAGTTTTCATGCAATTATATTATATAATTACTTTCATGCCATGATACAAGATATATACATGCTAAATACAAGTTATTTCATGAAACCATGTTTACAAGTTATCTCATGAAACCATGATACAAGCATGTTACAAGTTAATTCATGAAATCATGATTACAAGTTATTTCACGAAAATCATGGGCTTCTTAGCCAATTATATCATGTTCATGTTTTTGGGAGTTGCTTTAATTACCGAGAAGGCTCGGATAGCCCGAAACTACGTAGCCACCGTAGGACAAGGATCGCTCCGCCCATGCTTAGGACGATTCCTTAATTTTACACCGAATGGATCCATCATGCACGTTACCACCTTATGTCCCCCGGCAAGGCGAGGCTCTCACTGGTCCGACGAGGGGACTCCACGTGTCCACGTGGTGATATCATGGTCGGTTTATGAAATGCTCTCCCTACTTATCATGTTTTACTTATATATATATATATATATATATATATATATGTACTCATGCTCATGTTCATGTCCAGGTTTTCAGTTTCAGTTCTTATCATGTTATTCCATGTCCCATGTTATTTCTTTCAGTTGCTTTACATACCAGTACATTCAATGTGCTGACGTCCCCTTTTATTGCTCGGGGGCCTGCATTTCACGATGCAGGTACTGATTTACAGGACGACGCATCTGCTCAGTAGGACAACATTCGTATCAGCTTATTGGTGAGCCCCATCTCATTCGGGGTTTAGTCAACTCTTTATTTTATGATTAGCTATGCATCTAAGGTATGCTGGGCCTTGTCCCGAGTATGTTTTCCGTGTTTAGACTTATGTTAGAGGTATGTTTTCACACTTGCGGAGTCGTATGCCATTTTGGCTCATTCATGTTATTTTTCGCACATGTTTTATGTTAGAGGTTTCATAGACTAGACAAGTCGGTTATGTCATGTCACACTTTCGGAGTCGTATAGCCATTTTGGCTCATTCATGTTATTTCCGCACTCATGTTTAAACAAGTATTTTTTTGATTAAGTATTATGACTTATTGCATTTTATAAAGCTTGTTTCCAATTTTGAATTTTCATCCTCTCGATAGCCCACTTCACCGCCGCCCCCACCACCACCGCCGCCGCGCGGCCAAATTTTTTCAAAATCTATTTAAATAAAGCTCCGACAAAAAACGGCACCATTTTTTTAATTATTTAAATAGATTTTAAAGCGGTATTCATTTTTTTAATTAAGAACAATGATGCGGATGGCGGTGAAGTGGGCTATCGGAGAGGATGGGTTATTTTTCATTTTTTAAATTATTTAAATAGATTTTAAAATTAATTTTTCTTAAATTTTTTTTTTTTTTTGTTGACATGACTTATTTTTATTGGTCAGATATTCCATGTCACTGGTCTATTTTTCCATGTCACTGCAAGTGGACTGCACGCATGTGCCCAGCTGGCACGAGGGGTTCAAATGACATATTTTATCTTATGTTCGAGGGTCTAGATGGTCAACGTTTCGGCCAAGCCTAAACGAAAAATCGGTGATAAGTTAGGCCCATCTATGACTTTGGCTATGTCATGTATATAAACTGATGCACACAACATACATAGGATTTGTACAAGATATGCACATGACATCCATTGATATATATGTGATATATCTTAGATCTTTTGTCATTACTTGACACCACTTCTTGATCTCTATATCTCTCAAGTAACAATAGCAGGTAAAGCAAACTTGTAATTTTTTATCATCAAAATTAATATGTTGTCTTTTATTTAACTAAAAGTAGTCTTGAAACTTGTAAAATATCTTGACATTAGGTCTTTCACTGTCATACTTGACATCACTTAATCTCTACATCTCCAAGGAATAAGGTTGCCTAACTTAATAGTATGTTCACGTCAAAATATATGTTTTGACTTTTATTTAATTAAAAAAAGTAGTCTTACAGCCTGCAAAATATCTTTGATACATAACTAGACTATTTTTAGACATTCCCGAAAAAGCTCGAGTCTCTATGCAACAAAAAAGTCTATTATATTTAGGGATCTTTATAGAGATAAACAAGATAAAATCATACTTATATTAACTCGAGTCGTTTGGTACACGATATTAGTTGAAATATCTCAGTACTAATTATGAGATTAATTTTATATTATATTTGGTAGAAGGTATAAATTTACATTGGGATAAATTTATACCTTGTACCAAATAAAATATAAAGTGCATTTCAAACTTAAAGATGAGATATCCCATTAATCCTGGGACTATTTTATCCATCTCTTAGATGGGATAAATTAGTCCCAAGAGATGAGATAAATTAGCCCCAGAATTATTATCTTGGGATAATTTTGTCTACGCACCAATCGACCACTCATAGTACTATTTTATTTCAAGACATAGCAATTCATTTTTTATACGATATATAACCTCCAACAAAACTCACAAAATTATAGATTTTAATTGTCTTTTATTTTTCTTACCTTCACTGTTGCAATAGGAAGTTCACATTCCATTGTTGTGTCTTCAAGCTTGCAAATCTATTACTAAAAAAAAAAAAAAAAAAGGAAGAAGGTTTCAAAGTGATTGTTTGTTGCTGAATGCGATTGAAATCGTTTTCTTGAGTTGTAAATGTGGCTGAAGTGTCCATTAGCAGGGGCGGATCTACACACAAGTGAGGGTGTTTGGTAAAAAATTACACTGTATATATAAGGTATTTTTGTATTGTTTTATGTACATATATAGATTTTAAACACCCTGAACACAAGAGTAAGGGTTGATTTAGTTATCTTCGACTCCCCTCAATGAAATTTCTAGATCCGCCACTGTCCATTAGTGGACCGAAACTCGGAAGAACAAAGCTGGGTCGCTATTGAAACTTCATTTGAAGCTTGGTTCCGCAATGATGACGTAATAAATGGTGGCTTATCAAGCATCATCAAATTAAGGAGAAGAGTGCTAGTGGATGACGTAAAAATTACCTAGTTTATTAAAGAGAAGAATGATAGTGGGTGGATCTTAACAAGCATCATCTGGCAAGCTTTTAGTTACAGAAGGTTTATGAATAAAATAGTTATAAACTTTTTAGTTGTTCTTTATTCTAAAAAACTGCTCTCCCACTTAGTTCTAATTTGATTTGTTAGCTATTAAAGACAAACGACAAAAGACACAAGAAGTTGTTGACCAAGATTTCTCATTCAATTTGTTTAATGATTAAAAATTGATCACCTTAAATCCTATTTATTACATCTCATTAATTATATATTTTAGGAGTTATATGAAACGTCCATCTAT
>NC_081343.1:39223501-39309000 GCF_029784015.1 Lycium ferocissimum
GTGCTCATAAGCCCTCCTTACATGCCCTGCACCCCAAGAATAAGTTCCCTGGTGTTTAAAAGTTTCCTGACAACCCAAGCTGCACTCTTAGTTATAGGAAATGTATCCAAAGCATTATTTTTAATATAGAAACTATGTATCTATCTAATCCAAAGACAGTCTTTCTTTATTGCAATTGCCCAGAATTGTTTTGTAACAACTGCCTTGTTCCATAAGCATTTATTAATGACATTCAGTCCCCCTGCCGATTCAGGCATGCACACTCTTTCCCAAGCAACCAGAGCCTTCTTAGATATAGAAAATGGTCTAGTCCATAGAAAAGATCTGTACAAGGACTCCACCATCTTCATCACTTTCTTTGGCAATAAGAAATTTTGAGCCTAGTATGACTATATACCAAACAAGATTGACTTGATCAGTTGCAATCTACCAGCATAGAAGAGTAGTCTTGATGACCAGCAGTTTATTCTATCGGTGATCTTCTCCACCAAAGACCTGCACTAGATGACAGATAGTTCTTTTTTTTTGCCAGAGGAACTCCTAGATATTTGAAAGGTAGTGTGTAACGACCCGTTTGGTCCTTATTGTACTTTTGACCTATTTGCCCTCGTTGGACCCGTTAATGTCATTTTGACCTGTGGGGATGGAAGACACGATTCCCGAGGTCATCGGCCGAGTATTAGCGTGATTTGAGGAAATTAGAGCTTTAAAGTGAAAAAGGTTTGACCAATAGTTGACTTTTGTGTAAACATACCTTTTTTCGAAATTCCATCGGTTCCATGAGGTTCGGAGGTTGATTATGACTTGGTGGATATTCAATTCGGTTCCTGAGGCATTTGGAAGCATTTTATACCATTGGTTGGAAACTTGATCTTGGTCGTTTGGGGGTTGATCCGGTCAAATAGACCTTCATTGGGAATTTTGAGGGAACGGTTGGGTTCGTAGCGCATTTTTGCTTGTGGTTGCATGTCCAATTTGTATCCGGGAGGTCTCGGATGGATGTTGAGATCTTTGGACTGAACTTGGTGAAAACCAAAAAATCTAGTTTTCTGATGTCTTGCCTCTGCGAGGTGGTTTCCGCCTCTGGGGGTCCGCCTAAGCAGGACTTGGCCCGCAGAAGCAAAGTGGTGAGTCATTTAATGAGGTCCGCCTCAGCGGACAGTTATCTGCTGAGGCGGGATAGCATAAGCGGAACAGAGTCCGTGAAAGCAAGAAACGCTGAACCAAAAACATTTATTAATCCCATTTTGATTCATCTTTGAGTAAGTTTCTTTTATCTTGTTTTATGTTTATTTACCTTCTAAGCTTGATCTATGGTGAAACTAATGTGCGTAGTTTAAGCATTGGAAATAATTTTATTTGATAAATCTTGCTAGTCTAAACATGGAATCTTATGAATTAGTGGATAATAAGCTTGAATCTCTATTTTGGATTAAGGAATTGATTATGAAATGTTAGGGTTTGTCCTAAATTGTGTATTTTTTATCTAATGATGATTTTGATGACTAATTGAGCCTAATTAGCAATTGGGGAGTAGTATTGAATTTCTAGAATGTTGGGTTGCTGTTTTCAATCTTAAATTTCTATTTTTTCCCTTGTGGGCCCGATTTCCCTTTTTTAAAGTTTGATTGGAAGAATTTATAGCAATATGTGTATCATTAGTCTTCGTTTCTAACTTAGATTTCGATAATGACTAGACTTTGAATACTTGAAAGCTCTTCAGAAGGGTGAGACTCACGTTTGATGGTTCGTGACACCAGATCGGCATCGAGGTAGGTTACGGCTTACTTTTCGGTTAGACTCCAATTTGTGAAGCATATGTAGGAGTTAGATATTGACAGGGAAAGCATGTTAGGCCTTCGGGTATGAAGTTGGGATCGATACTTAGGTTGGTATTGTTGTTGACTATGTGGGTTTGTTGCCTTGTTATCATGATTCGGCTTGTTGTCATATCTGATATGTTGGGATTATCGCCCTATCTACTATCTTTGTCTTTTGTTATGCATTCATCTATCTCTTATTATGACACTTCTCATCTGAAAAGGAAAGGATAATGATATAGGTTGGAATTGTGATGTGTGTTTATGAAAAGACACGAATGAGATCTTGATATGATTATGATTTACTGTCAATGAGGTTATCATGCACGACATATATTCTCATTTCATGTGATACATTAGTTTGAACTGTGTCTTGATACTAATGATGATAAGTGAGAAAGTGAAACATCCGAGGCTTCTTATTATTGTGCTTGCTACATCCATATTTCATATGGCATCTCATGCATATATTATTTGATGTTATATATGTGGTCCGAAGGGAAATTGTTCCGGACGAGGCATTGCATAGATCTAGGAATAATTGCGTATTGGTAGTTTATTTACGGATGTTGTTGTGGTTATTCAACCCCATGATTACTGTTGAATTCAACATTCATGTATGCATTTCATCCTGCATTTCTCATAGTAATGTGATGTGGTTCCAATGGATAGATCATGACAAAAGTGATATGGTACTGATGATGAAAGTTCATTAGTAACATTGATGAAAGAAACATGTGAGTCCGTGATCCAAGGTTGTTACCGGAGCGAAAGATTGTGTACAGGTTTAATATGGTACATGTTTATTCAATTCTGAAAGTCATCCTTGGGCTATGTGCGGAGTAACTGGTACATGAACTTCGCGGGTTCCCCATGGGTCATAACTATCGAGATGTGGAGGATTTTCGTCCGTAGCATGTGTGTACGGTATGAGACAGTTGGCCAGTGCATTGCATTGCATGGCACATGCATTCATATTATATACTCATATCATTGATTTTGTTTATTGCATTCATATCATTGCATGGTACGTTTTCGCATTGATGTCCTGGGTGATGATTCATTTGAGTTGTTGTGTGCTTGCTAATTGTTTACTTAGAAACTTGTTGGACTCGAGCATTAAAGACTCCCACCTAGGTTATGACTTGAGATTCCTGAGATCTATTGTGGTTCCTAATACTGTGATTTTTGTGTGAAAAGACTTAGTGACTGTACTTAACGGCTTACATGTCTACTTGTTGATTTCTTTCTTCATATATGTGAGCTAATTGTTGTCGGCCTATTATACCTACCAGAACATAGTGTTTGTACTGATACTACCTTATTGTACTCCTTTTTTAGTGAAAAGTTCGTCACAGGATCCATGTCAGCACCGCGTGGGTAATTCCCGAGGCTTCTTATTGAGTTTTCAAGGTAAGCCATGTTCCAGATCCGCAACCCGAAAAACTCTTCTCTTATGATATCTGTCTTTCTGTTTCGAGACAGTATTTCAGACACTTATGTATTTTATCATTTCAGACTTATGTAGTTTTGTTAGAGGCTCTTGTACTATGCCTTGACCAGACCTTTGGGGTA
The DNA here is from genome assembly GCF_029784015.1 of Lycium ferocissimum. Classification (NCBI taxonomy): domain Eukaryota; kingdom Viridiplantae; phylum Streptophyta; class Magnoliopsida; order Solanales; family Solanaceae; genus Lycium; species Lycium ferocissimum. The sequence continues at coordinate 39,226,897 of NC_081343.1, forward strand.
TCGTTCGTATTTCCGCATTTAGTAGTTATCTAGGATATTTAGACTGCTTTTATTACTTAATTTTTGCATGTGATAAATAAAAAACGGTTAAGTAAAGGGAAGGGTTCACCCACCAAGAGGGTTAGTGTGGGTGCCCGCTAGACCCACAAGTTGGGTCGTGACATAGTGACCCTTCGTAAAAATCCTAGAGCCTGAATGTGTCCATCTTCAAGTCATTTGAAACACCAACCACATATACTGAACTTTTTTCTGCATTTGCTTGTAGGCCAAACCAAGGGCGAACCTATTAAATGTGTCCAGCAGTAGTCTAACAGAATTTAGATCAGCCCTACAGAACATTAAGAGATCATCAGCAAAACATATGTGAATAATTCCTAATCTCTTACATCTAGGATGAAAATAGAAGGCCCTATTTAATGCGAGCTGATCAAACTCCCTTTGCAAGTACTCCATTGCTAGCACAAAGAGATAAGGGGACATTAGGTCCCCTTGTCTTACACCCCTCTTCCCTTAGAATGGTTTTGTTAGTCCCCCATTCAGTGTCAATGAATATGAAACAGTAGAGATACACTCCATTATCCACATAACAAACTGATAGGGAAGCCCAAATCAATCATCATTATGTGAAGGAAGTCCCAACTTAAACTATCATAAGCTTTTTCCAAGTCCACTTTTAATACACATCTTGTTGACACTCCTTTCCTTGTATAGACCTTGAACATTTCATGTGTGAACTAATGTTGTCAGTAATGCATGTACCCTCCACAAAAGGCGACTGAGATCCACCAATAAGGTCCCTCATAACTGTTTTAAGTCTATTTTTCAAAAATTTTGTAGTAATTTTGTACAAAGTAGTGCAGCAGGCTATGGGTCTAAAATCTTTCACATGAGTAGGATTTTGGACTTTTGGTACAAGAGTTACAGCTGTACAGTTCCAAGTTTGCAATAGTTTGCCAGTTTTGAAAAAACTAAGCACTGCCTCATAGACATCCTCTTGAACCACATGCCACTGTTTGGTGAAAAACTCAATAGGAAACCCATCAAGATTTCTACAAGGTCTTTGTTGTATATTTTTTGATAGGTACCTTTGCTGTAATTGTAATACTCAATCAATATAAAGCAACAAATTAAAGAAAATTAATAGATTTTTTTTTTTTTTTTTGTCTTGCTGGATTTGATTTTGGTTTTCTGTTGAGGCAATTTAAGAGTATATTCCTTTAGACTGAGGTAAAATTTTAATTATAACAACTTTCATAGCGCAATTCACAAACAAATCTCCAATAGTTATATAAAGTTGATTTTATCTAGTAAAGGTAACATGGGTCTTCCTAACGCCAAAGAACCTTTTATAGTTTTCCTACTTTTTTTCATTTTCCTTCAATTTATGATCACAATAAATAAAAGTGACTTGGCACCTTTTTTAGGTCTAATTTTCCCTTTCCCCTCATTATTGGCATGTTCAATTATGGATATATTCACATAGTAAAATTGGTAATACTCACAAGATGATCAACACTCTTTCCTTTCCACTTTCGCATAATTGGGATGGAGTAATTTGAGATTTTGGATTATTTTCTACGTTCACTTGCTTTCTTGAATTTTCTATTGAATCCCATGTTTTTGCTTCTGTATTCCTTTATTTATATGTAGTGTTTGTTTTTTTTTCTTAGTTATATATCATGGTACAATAAAAGTATTCATCTCTTATGTACTTTTGAAACATCCAAATGTACCATTTCATCTTTTCTTTTCCTCTTAAAGTTTTTATTATTGTACTGTAAAAGAGATTTTACTGACTGATATTCATTAGTCTTGCAATAATGGATCGAGAGAGATATTTCCAATGTTTAGAAGTGAAAATATGTATTAACCTTTCAGAAAGGTGTTATAATCAAGTTTAAAATTACTACTATATTTTATTTAAGAGTGGGTTTTCTTTTTTATCATTGTATCGGATGTTGCAAATTGTATTACAGTTATATGTGTAATTAATTTCTAAATGCTGGAAAATTCTTATGCATACAATTTTGTTATTTCTTCCCCGGATACATATTACCATCCTTTAGATCATGACTTCGCAAATACAATTTATATCTTTTAGCTTACTTATTTGATTTGATTTTCCTTATAATTTTTATTTATAACAATGATCATTTAGTCACATTTTGATTGTTTTTTATGACCGCAGAGACAAATTAACTAGTGTAATATAACCTTGTATATATAATGTAACTTTTTTTATGAAGGAGGTTCTGTAATTAAATTCCTTGTTGTACCCTACGCCTAATTAACGCCTCCCATAGAGCTAATAGATTGTTCGCAGAATGAATGTGCAGAGAAACTTTGATGTGTCTAGCCATAGTATCATGCCGAGGGGGCCGTGGAAGGACAAAACAAATTGAAGCATAATAATTTTAAGATATACTCTTTCCGTTCACTTTTACTTGTCCAGTATTTACTTGTCCAGTATTCTAAAAATAGATTTTCATTTTTACTTATCACTTTTAGCATATCAAGAGAAGATAATTTTTTTTTTCTATTTTACCCATAGTATTAAATACTCATTTCAAATCATTTTTCAAATCCAATAAAAATATACACCAATTAATATGGGTACATTGGTAAATTATGCGCTTCATTTATTATTTCTTAAAAGGTGTGCAAAATCAAAAGTGGACAAGTAAAAGTAAACGGGGGAGTAAGAAATAAAGTCAAATTCAACAAATTAAATGCCGTAATGTATTTCAAATACCAAGTAATCTAGAAACTATGAAGATAATCGTAACACAAACTGAGCATTAATACTCATAAGGAATGACAAATTGACCAATATTAATTCGGTACAAAAAAACCTAAACTTTCTTCTTGACACACGAATATAATTAAAGAAATAAGAAATCTTTATGTATGACAAAGATTAAAATGGAGCATTAATTCTTCTGGGAGAAGAAACGATTGATGGAAAGCATAACTTCAGGCGGGCGATTCTGAAGGAACTTGCGAAGGCCGTGCTGGGAGTACCTCTCTCCTTCCTCTTTGTTTTCAAGAACAGCCATGCTACGGTGAGCTTAATCCTACAGTATAAATATATGGTCAGAGTTTAAGTTCAATGTACTGACGTTTTAAAAACATATTTTTGCGATCAAATTATTTATAAATGATAACGTGTGTAAATCTCTTTATAAGCAGTAATTTGTGACCTGATAAAATTTGTAGAGAATTACTAGTACCTGATATCAGGATTGATGAGCATATTCCTTGTGAGCTGAAAGACGCACATTCCTGTAACGAATGTCATGGCAGCCATTAGAGGATATACCTGTTAATTACCATAACGTTACCACATATTACTGTTCATAATCAAATCATTTACTACAAGAGAATTATAACGAATGAACAAATTAGGCATCATGAATCCGATAAATAGTTACTCCCTTTTGTGTGTTATATATAATGAAAAATGATTTAGAATAAATCGATCACGTTTACAATAAATGCACAAATAAAGTGATTGTACTCTGCCAATGTCGTAACAACTAGTACTCCAATTCTTATACAAAATGGTAAAAATGGGTCTCAAACAAATTAGATGAGGGGGATTAAGTTCTTAATTACGTACCTCTGGTTTCATTCATCGGCCCATTGATGATGTTGTTGTTTCTTAGTCGTAGGACTTGAAAATAGAAAACAAAAGACCTCTTCAAAGGTAGTTTAGTGTTGAAGGTAAATGTGGCGTTTAACTCTGTATTGTCTCATATATATATAGTTGCTGTGTTAGATATGTATCCGAATATAGTTTACTAAAACGTTGGAATTCAGTGGGCAAATACTAACTTTCACTTTAGGAAAGGAACAAAACCAGGTACAATGTCTCCTGTTTTCGTCGTATACTCCCTCCGTTCACTTTTACTTGTCCACTTTAGACTTTTTACGCTGTTTAAGAAATAATAAATTAAGTGCATAATTTACCAATGTACCCATATTAATTGGTGCATATTTTTATTGGATTTCAAAAATAATCTGAAGTGAGTAATTAATACTATGGTTAAAATAGGAAAAATAAATTGTCTTATCTTGATATGCTAAAAGCAAGCTAGTGTAAAATCTATTTTGAAAATACTGATAAAAGTGAATGGAGGGAGTATATCTTTATTATAGTATGATTTTCAAAAGTTCCCAAATCAGCCATCTTTTTTTGTTCCACAAGTCTCTTCGCATTCTTTTGACCTTAAATCTGACAAGGAAAGGAAATAATGTTTTAAAAGAAATACAGTGATAATCTAATAAATATTTATAAATTTCTATGATAAAAATTAGGAGTAATTTATACATCTTCTATATATGGAGCAGGGACATAGGCTCACAGTCACTGATGTGGCGTGCCTTGTTGATTAGGAAATGTATCTATCTATTTTCTCTGTTTTTTAGGAATTTTCACACAATAAATTCAATTATTAAATCTACATAAAATAAAAATCATTGATATAAAACGTTGCATCTCTTCAACTAATGCAGCAAACAGTTACGGAGACTGAATTCAAGCACACAAATAACTCTTTAATTTTAAGTCTAAACTTATTTGCTATCCAAAACGTGACGTACACATCTTCACCATAACATCTACTCTTAATCAGTAATTAATATTCCTCACTCACATTAAATTATCATAATTATACCTCTTCATCTTCTTTTCCCCACTTCTTCCCTAACTGTTCCATCAGTACCGAACTACCAGTATATATCTAAAATCAACTCTACAATTTCTACATTTATTGCTCCGACTAAATTGCCTGTACACAGGAAAGAAGACTTACGCACAATTGCTTTCGCCAACAAGAATCAAATTTGAGGTGTTAACAATTCATGAACCAAATGTATTTACCATTGAATTCATCTTTTCTTTTCTTTTCTTTTTTGGTTAAGGATGATAACCTATCGATTAAAATCCATTGTCATCACCATATTTTTGTAGGCACTGATATGCAGTTCGGCATCATATTCATATGGACCATTCATTTTCCTGAGATTGTATAGATTAGCGACTGTATAAACGCTACGTTCGAGTTCTATAGGAAACTGTATACCGCTAACCAAATATAGAACTGCAACCAATCAGAACGTACTCCTCATTCGGCCTCCTAGCTCTAACAAGGATTCAATGAGTTGATCTTTCTTTTTGTCCTTTGCTTCAGTTTAGTTGGGCCAAAGTTTATTTTCTTATCATCGTCAAAATTATAAGGATTCAACCAGTTGATCTCTTCTTTTTTATTTCATTTTTTTTTCATTTGTGTAGATTGCTAGAGGCCGATTAAATTCTTTTGTGTAATGAGGTCTTTAAGTATACCGAGTAAATGGGATTTTGTCAAGATTAACATTATTAGTATATTTTGTTAAATCTAGCTGCCATGGCATTAATAATCCATTCTTGGAATATGAGATTACGCAAGTGAATACTACACATATATTGTTAAGACATTCCCATGATATTAACCATCCATTCTTGGAATATGAGATTCGTACATCGTCACAAAAAAAAAAAAAAATGATGACGAAATTGACTACTTTTTGAAACTGTGAAGGGTTTAGAGACCTGTTTTTTGCAACAAGGTCCTTTAATATGAAACTTTTCATTCTTTTGTTAAGATGACGTTTAAACTTGGATTTAATTTTGTCTCATAAATAATAGTTTCTGAGATTTTTGATGGAGAATATTTCTGCTTTGTCCTACCCACTACGCTGGGTATGTTGTTGTTATATATTGTTTTATAGCTATTTTTGCTTAAAAGTGTTGGGCTTAACGGTCCAAAGATACTCTTAACATGATGTGATATTGTTCGCTTTGGGTCAAACCCGCACGGTTTTCCCCAAAAGGGCTCACATCATTAAGAGTATCCAACTCCGTATAGGTAGCTCCTTTTCCTTTTCAGCTACCAATGTGGTACTTTGTTCGCACACCCAACAATCTCCCCCTCGAACTAAGTTCCACGTGGCTAATTATCATACCACGGGTCAGAGATTCAACATGTTTGTGTGTCACTCACATTGTCAGAGTATTTACGGTCACCGAAGCCCAAAGGCTGTGGATGCGTCTTCAAAGCTACGGGTAAAGGTCGTAAACCGGCCCATAGATGGGCAAAGGCACTAAGCCGGGTTCCACGCCACACTCCGCCATCTTCATACTCGTCCCGCCAAACCATTGGCTCGATACGCCCGTTACGCTTAATGAAATTCAAAGATATTCTTAACACGTAGTGCGATATTGTCGCTTTGGGCCAAACCCGCATCAAGTTTCAAAAGCGCTCACATCATTAAGAGATCCAACCTTTATGTAGGCTCCTTTTTCTTTTCAGCTACCAATGTGATACTTTATTCGCACACCCAACAGGTCGTTCCTAATGCTTTTCTAAATAAAAATTTACAATAAAGTCTTTTTGCCACACTATTTTGGCCAATGGCCCAAATGGGGTAAATTCATATGACTATTTAAGTCAAATTTAATAATTTATGCTTACTTAATGTCATTTTTATCTTTTCTTCTCAAAGTTTATCTTAATTTAAAATTGTACAATAGAGGTTATGGTGGTTTTTACATAAGTGTGGCCAAATTTAGGGCAAATTGTTGTGGCAATTTAGCAACTCTCAAAAATTTAATACTCTTTATTGAATCGTTCTTAATTTGATGACTTAAATAAGCTTTCTTGCTATACATAATTAGTTTACACATTACTATGAAATTTTTGCTTTAAATAAACTGATATTTATGGACTAACAGTACAAGAATTGGCCCAAATATGTGTTAGTTATATGCGTAATCTTTCTTATAGAAAAAAGATGCATTTAAGTTCGTTATTAGCACATGGATCTCTTTTAAAACTCACAAATGACTTTTACGATTGCGCGAAGTGAGTAAAGTTACTGATTGATAAATAATTCTCCAACAAACTAATTGCTATCACGGGTTATTAAACTAATAATAATATAAAAATCTTCACATTACCAATATGTATATAACTTAATTAAAACAATAAAAAGCAAGTGTTATAGGAATTTGAGAAAGTTTCGGCTGCATGGAAATGAAGGCATTTCTTTATCTTTCGGATAAGTTTTTTGTTTCCTGTGTCTCCTTTTTCTTTTTGTCTTCTTTTTTCTTTTTTGTTTGGGTATAGTTTCTAGTTTCCGAGGTGTCCTAACTCTGGAAGCGGCTCCCCGAGTCCGGAACCAAAATGCTCCCAAAAAAATCACTTTGAACCAAAATATCCCAACAAAAAAAAAATATTACAAAACTACCTTTAGCGCAGTAATTTACTGCGCTAAAGCAGTTCACGGAGACGGAGCCGTTAACTGCTTTAGCGCAGCCAAAAAAAAAAAAAATTGGCCAACTTTATTTTTTGCAACACTTAGTGTTTTTTTCCATACTTTGACCAATGATTAGTCGTGTGTCAAGACTCTGAAACGTCAATATTTTATATAGAACCTGATATTTTTTTTTGCGTATAATAATGTAGGCTCAATACATCAAGAATACGTAAACATTCGGATCATCATTTTAGGGGTTAAAAAGGTGCCCGAAGTAAGATTTGTTTGTAAACTTTAGGTTTAAGTGTTCTATATACATAGATGTCCATTTTTGTTTGAAAACTTGTTGTCATTAACTTAAAGTTTTTTATTTTTAGGGTTTAGATTTAAGTGTGTAATTTTTTAAAGCGTAACTTTATTTCGAATATACGCAGTTTTTTGCGCTCAAACGTTCGATTTACGCGATTTTTTTTTTTTTTTGCAACATATTCGAAAGAAAGTTACTCATTAAAAAATAACACACTTAAGGAACTTAGTGTTTTTTTCCATAAAAAGATCGCAACATCTTATTTTAATAAATCTTTTCTATGCACATGCTTAGTATTTTTCCCATACTTTGACCAACGATTAGTCGTGTGTCAAGATTCCGTAACGTCAATATTTTATATAGAACCTGATATTTTTTTCTGCGTACTATAATGTACACTCAATACGTCAAGGATACGTAAACGTTCGGATTGTCGTTTTAGGGGTTGAAAAGGTACTCGATTTTAAAAAAAATACCTTTTATCCCATTCAATTTCAATTTTCCCCCAAATTGGCCTGAAATTTTCAGTTTTATTTACTTATAAGATGATGATACGCAATAGATTTCAACGTAAAAATCCGGGTAATGTAGCCGTGAATGTCAATTTCACTTCGCGGTTTCAATTTTTGAAAATAAAGCTGACTAATTTTCGCGACATATAAAGTTGACTAAAATAACCTTACAGTCAAACACTAAGTTTTTTCAAACAAAACTTACTTCGGGCACCTTTTCAACCCCTAAAATGACTATCCGAACGTATACGTATCCTTGATGTATTGAGCCTACATTATTGTACGCAGAAAAAAATATCAGGTTCTATATAAAATATTGACGTTTCGGAGTCTTGACACACGACTAATCGTTGGCCAAAGTATGAAAAAACACACTAAGTGTTGCAAAAAAAAAAAAAATTGCCAATTTTTTTTAGTGCTGGCTATTTTACTGCGCTATACAAAAAAAAAAAAAAATCTTTAGCGCAGTAAAATACTGCGCTAAAGCAGTTAAAAACCTTTTGGCAACGGCTTTATTTTCAATAAATCTAAACCCTAAAAATAAAAAACCTTAAGCTAATGACAACAAGTCTTCAAACAAAATGGACGTCTATGTATATAGAACACTTAAACCTAAAGTTTACAAATAAAACTTACTTCGGGCACCTTTTCAACCCCTAAAATGACGATCCGAACGTTTACGTATCCTTGATGTATTGAGCCTACATTATTGTACGCAAAAAAAATATCAGGTTCTATATAAAATATTGACGTTTCGGAGTCTTGACACACGACTAATCATTGGTCAAAGTATGAAAAAAAACACTAAGTGTTGCAAAAAATAAAGTTGGCCAATTTTTTTTTTGTACTGTTTCTATAACGCAGTAAAATACTGCGTTATAGAATATTTTTTTTTTAACAGCTTCTATAACGCAGTAAAATACTGCGCTAAAGCAGTTAACGCCTCCGTTTCTGTGAACTGCTTTAGCGCAGTAAATTACTACCCTAAGATTTGTAACATTTTTTTTGTTGGGGTATTTTGGTTCAAAGTGGTTTTTTTGGGGGCATTTTGGTTCCGGACTCCAGCTCCCCTTGGGTATAGTTTAGGTCCAGTTTGTCCAGTGCAATGTTAATCGAGTCCGGAACTAAAATGGCCCACTAAAAGATACATTGAAGCAAAATATCCCAGAAAAACAAAAGTACCTTTAACGCAGTATTTTACTGCGCTGAAGGATTTTGCCTCTCTCCTTTAGCGCAATAAAATATTGCGCTATAGGAGCCGACATATACCCCATCGGGTTCCACCACTGGTCCCCTCTATCATCAAAAAAAATTTCAAAAACACCATTAGAGGCATTTTTAAGGTGGACCCCACTTCAAAAAACGTGATTTTCTATTAATTTTCGTCGGGAAAGTTTAGATTCTCGGTATCTAAGCTCGAATTTTGGAATTAAGCGGCGTACAACTCGATTAAAACAACTCTACAACAAACTTCGATCAAAGTATTCTACTATCAACTTTTGTTATTATTTTGTTAAATACATTATATACTAAGCATATTTAACATTTAATAGTCGTGAATTTCGAAAAAAAATCAATTTTTTTTTGGTGGGCAGTAGCTTTTTGCTACTGTTTCCAATTTTTTTTTTTGTTAATTTATTATTTGTTAATTATTTATGAATTGTTAATTTGTTAAATGTTTATGAATTGTTAATTTGTTAATTGTTTATGAATTGTTTAATATAGTAATCTACTATTATTTGTAAAATATGCCATTATTAATTAATTAGTTGTTAATTGTTGATTATGAATTGATATCTTGTTAATTGTTTATGAATTATTATTTTGTTAATTGATTATGAATTGTTAAATCTATATTATTTTAAAGAGCATGAATATATATGTTAGCTATTCTATTCTATGTCAAATAGGTAGCATATTAAAACAAAAAAGATTAACTTGTCACACCCTAATTTCCGATAGGGCGTGATGGGCACCCGACCCTTACTTAGGGCCGAGCGAACCCGCTGACTTTCGTTATACTCATAATCATATCGCCCTTAAATCATAACATACATACGTAATGAAAGTTTTTCGAAAATCAAACATGCTTTTCATCTTTTCAAATCAAGGAAAATCTGTATACATATGAAACTTGTAGCACAATGCATAATAATACGTCGGCTTATAGAGCCGAGTACAAAACTAACATATCATACACGCGACACTGTCTGCAAAGTCTCTAACATAGCTCCAGATACCATAACAAAAGTAATCTGACTCGGCAACAACTCCGAAAGAAATGGAGCTCGCCAATCAACTCCGGAACATCTTTTTGCCAACATCATCTACTCATCCGTACGTACCGCGCGCATGAAACGCAGCCCCGAAGAAAGGGGGTCAGTACGGAATATGTACTTAGCATGTAAAGCATGAAATACATTAAACAGAATCATAACTGGAGTAGGGATTACGGAAACAAGTATAAGATCCGAAAATCCCTAAGACTTGCCTTTGAATCATATATCATGCATGTCAATATCGTATCATCATATATACATACCGTACCCGGCCCTCCAGTGAGGGACTCGGTGAATGAGATCATATAATCGTCATGCATAGCCATCATATAATCGTATATATATACCGTACCCGGCCCTCTAGTGAGGGACTCGGTAAGTAAAATCATCATGCCATCATATCATCATGTCATCATATGCATATATATATATATACGTACCCGCCCTCTAGTGAGGGACTCGGTGAATAACGTACTCGGCCCTTTCGGGACTCGGTGGATAGAATCATCATATGCCATCCTGGCCACCATCCCCATACCATCATATCATCACATATACATATATACCGTACCCGGCCCTCTAATGAGGGACTCGGTGAACAATGCAATAGTCTGTGTACGAATACATACCCGGCCCGGGACTCGGTGAATAGACATATTGAGGCATGCACGAGCAGAGTAGTGAGAAATTGTATGCACATAAAACATCATTACAGACTCAATGGAGTGATCAAAACACACTCTCTTTTTAAAGCCAAGATAATAGTCGATCAAGTTTCCCCGAACGTCACTCGGGAAGATATCAAATAGAACTTTTAGAAACTCATAAGTACGTATCAGGATCATATGCACATACATCATTGTGGCCTTACAGATTCAATGGATAAGTAAGTAGTCGCCACTCGAGAGTCAAAACGGAAATCATGCTAAGTTCGTTCAAAAACAAGTCATTAGGGCTCTATAAATGAAAATCTCCACATACACTGGGATGCCTTCCATATACTGCCACGTTGATTGCCGGAATACATATATCCACTGATATGGCCATGTACGGGATATCACAGACACACCTTTATATATACATGGTTATTAGCATCTCGTTTACAAAATATTCCCAAACGCCACTTAAACTCACCCTAATTCTAAAACTGTGATGCACTCTTTTTCTCTTCACCGGTCTAATCCGCCCGTTCTACGCGACCTCTTAAGGTTTCTCGCCCATTCCGCGTACTCAAATTTTCCTTAGATTACTCTAGCTTCTCATTTGCTTCTTACGTCTGAATTTGTAAGACTTTCAGAAAACTTCCCAGGGGGGTCACCCATCCCGAAATTGCTCTCACTCCGGACGCTTAACTTTGGAACTCGATGAAATACGATGCTTTAATGCTAATAGGATCGCGTCCACTTCACCGTATAACCTTTATCACATAATCTGGAATAAGTCAAAGTCTTAACAGATCCCGGAATGTTCTCATTCTATCTCGTTCCTCATTTGTTCTATAGCTCGCTTTTCCGATCCACACTTGCCTTTACGTTCTAGCTACATAGATTACATCATAACTTTGGCCACTTTCTCACTCGGCTTTACTTATTTCCATGACATTCCTTATTATATCCTCATTATACCTCATTCGTAATCAATCCTTTAATGTAGCACTTCTTAACCCTTTTGCCCCTTTCTGATCAACTTTATCCTTAATATTTCACAAGCTGTCTTATCGATACATTCATATTCATCACGATCCTTTTCCTCTGTACCCTTGTCTTAATCATACTATTACTTCTTTTAACTATAAGCTCGTCATCCATTCAGCCGGTACCTTAATATAACTCTCTATCAAGGTTAGCCAGCCTTTTCTAAATCGTCTCTTAATATCATAAGCCCTTTCCAATTTCTTTTTACCATATCGATATCGACATTCTAATTACTATTTTCCCAATTCAGCGATTAACTTTGTCACACCCTTAATCCGATAGGGTGTGATGGGCACTCGACCCTTACGTAGGGCCGAGCGAACCCGCTGACTCTCGTAACACCCATAGTCATACTGGGCCCTTAGATCATAACATAAATACATAATGAAAGTTTTTCGGAAATCAAACATGCTTTTCATCTTTTTCAAATCAAGTAAAGCCTGTAATCGCATGATATCTGTAATATAATGCAAACTAGTACATCGGCTTATGGAGCCGCTTTCAAACTGACATACTACATACACGACTCTGTCTGCAAAGTCTCTAACATGATCCAAGATAAAATAATACATATGCTCTGACTCGGCAGCACTCCAAGAAGAAATGGAGCTTGCCAATCCCGCTGGAACGCCTTCTTCTAACATCTTCTACTCATCCGGGGTATACCGCGCGGCATGAAACGCAACCCCGAAGAAAGGGGTCGCACGGAATATGTACCGAGCATGTAAAGCATAAAATACGAAGCGGGATCATACCGAAATAAAGAGTATAGAAAATCATAAGACTTGCCTTTAAAAACATATATCATGCATGTCAATGTCATATAATCATCGTACATACATATAGCGTGTCCCGGCCTTCTAGAGAGGGACTCGGTAAGTAAAATCATGTCATCATGTCATCATATATATATATACATAGCGTGTATATAGTGAAGGACTATATATGAATAGAATTATCATATGTCATCCTGGCCGCCACCCCCATATCATCACATCATCACACACACACACACACACACACACACACACACACATATATATATATATATATATATAGCGTGTCCCGGCCCTCTAGTGAGGGACTCGGTGAATAATGCAGAGGAATGTGCACGAATACGTGTCCTGGCCCGGGACTCAGTGAAAGACATATTGAGCTTGGCACGAGCAGAGTAGTGAGAAACCATATGCACATAAATCATTTTCAGAGACTCAATGAAGTAAGCTGAACGAATCGTCATTTGAAAATCGGGACAAAAGTTATATCAAATGTCTTTCGGACACTACTCGGAAACATAACAAACATCATAAGTATATAAAAAAAAACCGTAGGGATCATAGTGGTATGTCAAATCAATCCGAGCTCGCCTATGAAAGTTACGGGCCTTATACGTTATAGGATTATTTATGAGCATATCAAAGTCATCCGGTTCTGTCTATGAAAGTTGGACCTTTTAAGAACAAAAATTCTTTTTGCAACATTTGAAATTCAATCATACATAAGACTTAAAGACCATAGTCCGACCATATAAAGAATGTCAACATCAAGAAGCAAATAAGACTCATAAACATGCTCGGAATTTAAGAATGGAGTTACCCCAAGGCACAAATCATGTCATACCTTACTTTCGTCTAAGACATGCCAAAAGAAAAGAAGGATGAGCTTTACATACCTTGTTCGCTTCCTACGCTAGTCAAACTTAAATCTCGGCTTCTCACGATCTACAATAACATCATTAGATATCAACCATTAGCCATAAGCACTTAGGAATCCAATTCCAAGCCATCACTTATTTATAGAAATTTGGGCAGCACCTCCTCCATAAACTCAACAACCCCGAGAATCCAACTCGGCCAAATCGACAACAACCACACCAACAACCATACTAACAACATCCATAAATGATTCAAAACGCATTCTAACGTTAATAATTCCTTTCTACACAATTCGACAACATTTCATTTATATTCAAATAAACTACATACGATCAAGCCAATACCAATGCTCACATATTCAATTACTAATCCGCAACCATTCAAACAAGATTTAAGAACATTCCAAACAATATGCCATGGAACCCGAAACCACCAATTTCCATAGGGACAACAACAATACATTTCTTTCTTCCAAGTTCATCAATGACACCAATAATCCATACATTTACAACATTATTTCCATAAATTCAAGAAACTATATAAAATTCCATAAAAAGCCGCAAACCACTATAACTTCACTTTGAACCATTAAACTTTCATTAGCACTATAGAATCCACAACACAACAATCCAAACATACTAAATAAATTTAGTTCTTCATTTCTACATAACATCACATACCCACGGCTACAATACAATACACGGCCCAACTTCCACTTAAGTCATTGAACCTTCATTCTCATCATAGAATACATAACAACAACAACCAAAATACTAAATAACATTAATTCATCATTCCTACAACACATGGCACATTCACGGCCACAACAACAACACCCCAATTTCATGATTTCCATCCATTTCCACACTCCACAACATACACAAACCATGCATAACATATAAAAATGGAGATTAAATCTTACCTTCTTCACCCACTTCTCTACTCGGCTAGACTTTGTACATGGCAACAACGAACGATTTAATTGCTCCAACAACTACTCCATGTTAACGAGGGCCTTCCAATTAGTAGGAAAACTAGAAGAAAAGAATTTTTCATGATCATTATTTCCTTATTCATTTTCGGTTGGGCATGGCCGAATGGCCCTTCCATTTTTTCTCCATATTTCTTGAACTTTCTAAAGTTGTGGAGATGGAAAAATATGACTAATTAGTCATCTTGCATGCTTATATAATTAGCACATGTGGCCCATGGCCCACATGTGCCACACGGCCATGGCCCTTTAATTTCATGAAAATTAATTTCAACTTCTAGCCCCAAATTTTCATGAAATATTCAACTTTTCATAATTCACTTTTAACCCCAAAGTTTCCTTAATAATCCATACCAATAAAATCATGAGCAACTTATGTCTTAAAACAAAATCGAAGGTTAAAAATCTCTACCTCGTATCCCGAAATCGTCTTGTCCTTAACTTATCATGGTTAGCTCGGATTATCCCGACGTACAAAATACGGGATATAACATCCTTCCCCCCTTTAGAACATTCGTCCTCGAATGTTCAACTAGTCCCGTAGGGTCTTATAAGGATCTCAGGAGGGGTTTCCTTTAACACCATAACGTACAGTCTCATCTATTAATCACATTTCTTCTTCATCTCTTTTTCAACTTCTCCAGTCGCCCCCTTCCTGTTATTATTTCGCCACAATATCTTAACAAAAGTTACGTCCTTATTACGCAACGTTCTTACCTTACAGACAGTGTGATAAGGTCCAATATATATCTCGGCTAAGCTTCTTTGCCTTGTCGAATCTCATCACATCTTTCATGGGTGATACCTTTGAGCATGCCCACTAGCCAATCTAAAATTCTAAGTGTTGACGCCGATTGTCGTCATATGATTTCCGTCGTCTCTAAGCTGCTAATAGCCGTCCCCTGCTTAATTATCATCAGCTGGTATCCTCCTGAAGAATTCTGACGCATAAATTCACCCGCCTTTAGTAATCAATTAGCTCTGCCTGTCTTGCTTAAATTCTCTTATAATCCCCTTTACTCAATTTGTAACATTTTGGGCACATTATCTCGTGTCGTTTCTCCACCTTTTATCCTACCTTTTCTAGTGTCCCTTCGCTCAAACCTTGTCCCTAACTTTTCGGTCACACATTATGTTACAATCTTCACAAGAACATGCAAAGGTACTCAAATTAGTCCCAAAAATATCTTAGTGTGGCTTCCCAGATTCTTACGTTGTACTTTGTCTTCGCCTCTCTTCTCTTATCTTACAACCGGCATCGAGTAGATCTTTGACTTAACCATAGCCATGTTTTGTTTGTCCTCGCACTACTCCCTCTCGATAACTTAGGTTAACCATCTTTGCATCTTTCCTTAATGCACCTAAAGTATTATCACCGTATTGTTATTACCGACCCTAAACTTTTCTCGTTAAGCATTTACTTGGTCTCATCTCCAGCGTATAAATATTCATAGGTAACATGACTGCCCTTGCACGACCTGTATATTCAATCTTAGTCACGATCGTTCCTTCTCCTGGTTCGTACTATTTCACATCTTACTTCCGTGCTCGCATTTGCTAGGAGTCTATCTTGTCATACTCCTTTTCCCTCGCTTTTCTTACTTTCTACCATAGGAAATTTTCTCGCTAGCAAACACTCTATTGCCTACATCTTAACCTCTAACCCCGTATAGCCGTACTACCTTTCACAATGTCTCCGTAAGCTACTCGTTACTTTCCTTTGTCGTATTCCCTCTTTAAGTCTCCACTTCCTAATACCATGTTATTCCGGATATTTACAATTAATTCTCAGCGCCATCTCGATTATTATCCTGACTTCTATCCCTTTGCTGCTGACCTTTGGATCTTACCAACTTGTCTTGGCAAGGAGTCTTACCCGTAGCCCCAGCATCCACATCCATTATATCGTAGTGTCAGTCGTCCCCATTTTACACTTGCATCTCTCACACTCGCTTCCCCCTTTAGGGGTGTACTTATACTATTACCCGATTTTACTTTGCCCTATGTCCGTATTTCCAGTCTCAATTTGACGGCGCTTTTATTCCGACATTTTGATCCCCTTGCTGTTTATCCACTCACTTTCTTTCTTTTCCAAATATCGTTGTGTTAGTACTTCTCACGCTTAATCTGTAATGAAAACGGCACCAACTTGCCTTATAACGTTCGGGCCATTTATATTTTCCTTCTCACTTGAACTTCGTTACCTTTTCCAATTAATATCTTCCATATACCGCCACGTTGGTCGCCGGAATACACATGTCCGTTGATCTAGCCATGTACAGGACATCTTATGCATACCTATGTACACATATAATCTCTACTATCTTGCTTACAAGGTATCTCCAAACACTATTCCAACTCACCCTAATTCTAGAGCTGTGATGTGCCTTTTTTTCTCTTTATCGGTCTAATTCGCTCCGTTCTGCGCGACCTCTCAAGGTTTCTGCCCACTCCGCAGACTCTTAATTTTCCCTTAGGTCATTCTAGCTTCTCATTTGTTTCTTACGTCTGAATTTGTAAGACTTTCAAAAAACTTCCCAGGGGGTCACCCATCCTAGAATTTCTCTCGCTTCAGCACGCTTAACTTTGGAACTCCGATGAAATACGATGCTTTAATGCTGGTATGATCGCGTTCATCTCACCGCACGACCTTCGTCACATAATCTGGAGTACGTTGAAGTCTTAACGGATTTCGAAACATCCTCATAACGCGTTTCCCTCCGAATTAGAAGGGTCTCTTACTCGTACTCTCCCGACTTCACAATTTCTATTTCAACTCTTTCTACTTCTCAATATTCACTCTTCACCTCTAGGTATGACTACATTTCCGTCTTAGACTTCCAAATTCTCAATGGTGGGGGACACACCTCGGTCGCCGTTACTTATAAGTACTTAGTTATCGGCCCTTAGATTCTGTTCTCATTTTACCTCGTCCTTTGTCCTTTCTGTAACCGTGCCTTTCACAGCCCCATCGCTCATCGTACTCATGTCCTTGGCTACACATGTCATGATCCATTGCTACACTGTTACCTCGCTTTCTTCTTACTTTCCTCCTTCCGGTTACTCTTTCTTTCCTTACACTCGCTATCATTTCCGTTATTAAGTAACCCTTATTCCAAACTTCTCCCACAGAACCTGATAAGCCTTCCTTATTGTTCTACAGCTCGCTTTTCCGCTTCACATTCGTCGTTATGTTCTAGCTACATAGATCACATCGTAGCTTTAGCCATTTTCTCACTAAGCTTTACTTATTTTCATAACCATCTTCACTATATCTTACTCGTAACCAATCCTATAATGTAACGCTTCTTAATCTTTTCTAATCAACTTTATCCCTAACGTTTCACAGACTGTCTTATTGATACTGTCACGACCCAACCCCGTAGGCCGTGACAAGTGTCCGAATTGGACACTCATACATACCTGACACTCGGAACTAGCATACTAACTCGCTTAATCATAGATAATCACATATAGCCTCATTAGCGCATAATAGTCCAGTGTCACAAAAGCCATACTCATAATTACTTAATCAAAATATGTACAAAGGCTAGCCCTTGGACCGCCCAAAACATATATCACACACATACATCGTACAAACACAACCATAACCCACATTCATGTCTATAGACCTTATTGACGGGACAATTCGGTCGAACAAATATGCATATGTTAGTATATATACCAAAATCTATCGGACGAGCACTCCCGGAAAGCGTAACGGGTGTCTTTCTAAATTCTTTCACCGTCTCGATATCGAACTTCTACAATATGCAAAGTATTAAAACATTTAGTTTAAAAACATAAATTAACGGGCTCTTAGAACGATGGTCCCGCCCGTCGATGGCGCCATACCACATCATACTCCGTAAGATTTTATCTCCGACACCCGACATATCATATCACATCATAAAGCCGTACACCCCCTAACGCCAAATATACATTCAAGGGGACATATCGAACACATCATACTCCGAATATATCAATATCATAACCGGCCCGGGACTCGGCGAAGGATACAACGGAATGCACGAGCAGTCGTGAGCAATCATATGCATAAAAATCAAAATCATAAACTCATTAAATAAATAAGAAATCCATTCGGGGTTAAGGTAGAAATAGTACTATGTCTTTCCCAAAAGTCACGGACAACCATAGAAAAGTCGCGGGACCCACGGACGGGTGCCAACCCCATCCGAGCCCGCTTATATATATATATGCCTTATGGAATCCCCTACGAAAGTTTCGGGGCGATCCGAGCTCGTCTACAAAAGTTACGAGCGTTCGTAGTTTCGGAATCTTTAAAAGCAAAATTCTTTACAAAGCCTTTGAAATTCCATCAAATGAAAACATAAAGACCTTAGTTAAACTACATTAAGAGAGTAAATCTTCGGAAATGAATAAGACGCACATATGATATATATATATTCGTGTCACAACCTAATTAATTCTAGGACATGCCAAAATAAAGAAAGAATAGGCTTCGCATACCTTGTCCGCTCTCAAACTAAGCTAGCTTTTAAGTCTCGGGCACTCCAAGATCTACATAACACCAATATGTCAAACATTAGCCATAAACATTTAGGCTTTAGGCAATCAATCCCAAACGGACATCAAACTTTACAGAAATTTCGGCAGCATTTCCTCTATAAATACAACACCCCGAGAATTCAACAACAACCAAGCTACAACATCAACAATCAATTCAAAAATGCATTCTAACATTAAATACACTTCTTTCTACATAACTTCAACAACATTCAAACATTCCAATATGCTCACATCAAATACTCACATTCAAACCAATATCAATGTTTATACATTCGATTATTAATCCAAACCATTCAAACCACATTCAAGCACGTTTCAAACAATTCACACAATTTTCCAAACAACCCAACAAAGCTCCAACTCACCCGAATTTCTTTCCAAACCCGAGAACAACACCAAACCCACTCTTCTCTTCCAAATTCATAACTTACACCATTAGTCCGCACATTAACTATGCAATTCTCATAAATACAAAAATTACATAAAATTCACATTAACTTCCAAACCAATCCATAACCAACACAACATCACTTTGAGTCATCAAACTAGCATTTCTCATCATAGAATCCATAACAACGACAACTAAAATACTAACGACATTTCGTTCATTCTCAACACACAAGGAGGGGCCTATTCGGCCAACACCTTCTTCACACATAAAAATGATTTTCATTCTTTTCTTCACACAACAACTATCAAAACATGCTAACTAGAATTAATTCATTACTATAAACACAACATATGCACACACGGCCAAACACCTTCCACACGGCCCAACATCAACTCAACTTCTATCTTGAATTTCTTCCTTTTTATAATACTACAACACATATAAACCATTCATGCATTAAAACTCACCTTTCTTCTTCAACTTCTCAACTTGCCTAAAGTGGTGGATGAAGAAAACGAGCAATCCAACGCTTCCAACAACACTTCCACGTTAATGAGCACCCTTCAATTAGCAAGTTTGCTTGAAGAGATTATTTTTTTCTTGATCAATTCTTGGTCTTGTTTTTCTCCTTCTTGGCCGAATTTCTCCTTCTTTTTCTCTCCTCTTTTGTTTTCTCCAAGCTTCTTGAAAATTCTATATGATAAAGATGATGAAAATGCTCCCTTAAGTCCCTTTTATTTGCAAATATTAGCCAACCATGTGGCCATGGCCCACCCAAGGTGGCTCGGCCACACGCCCCTTATTTTTCCTTTTCTTCTTTTTTTTTTTTTGTTGAATTTTCAACTTTCCAAAAATAGAATACTTTCCAAAAAATGGAATTTAACCCCAAATATTTCCTTCACATTTCCATCAATAAAACCATACACAACTCAAGCCTTTACAATTTACAAAGGTCTCTACTTCCTATCTCGGGATAGTCTTGTCCCCAACTTATCGTAGTTAACCCGAATTATCCCGACGTACAAAATACGGGATATAACAGATACATTCGTATCCATCACCATTCCCGTCCTCCGTACTCTTATCTTAATCATACTATTACTCCTTTTAACTATAAAGTCGTAATTCGTTCGCTCGTTTTATTAATTCGGTCGATGCCTTAATATATCAATCTATCCGAGCCTACAGCTCTTTCTAAATTCTTTTCACCGTCTCGATATCGAACTTCTAATTATTGTTATTCCCAATCCAAACAATTAACTTCTTTCCGACGTCGCCGTATCGTAGCTTAGTCAAACCTAATCATTACACATTGGCACGACCTTTCAAGGCATTTCACAAACCTAAATCTCATTCTCTCTTTATTTCTGGAAAAATTTCGGCAAAGTTTCCTCTGTATTCCTTACTATCCCAAACCTACCAACAATGCCTCACAGGGCCAACACATGTATATATATATATATATACCATATCATACCACAGCCGCACAGGGCCTCCAGCATCAACGATAGTATGAAAATGGTTAAGTTACCTTGTACGTCCAACTCAAACTGCACCTGTTACACTTTCCTCTTTACTTTACTTTTCAGTTTTCAACTTTACATTTCAATCGTACGTCAATACCGTACTCGACATATATCTTTCGTACCTTTGCTTACTTGCGTGCTTTGTAACTTCTAAATTCTAACATCTTCTACTCTTCGATCAACTCCGCGCGAAATCCCATAAGAAACCTCATTTCCTATGATTTGGCTCTATGGCAATCTAAGAATGAAGAGAGTTTATGTAAAGCATGGAACTGCTCGATACCAATTTGTCAATACATGGGTGTGATGGGCAACCCTTACGGACCCGCCGACTCTCGTAACACCCATAGTCATACTAGGCCCTTAGATCATAACATAAATACAAAGAATATGGAAAATCATAAGAATTGCCTTTGAAAACATATATCATGCATGTCAATGTCATATAATCAAAGTATAAACATATAGCGTGTCCGCGGCCTCTAGTGAGGGACTAAATACGATAGGTAATCGAAATAAAGAGGAAAATCATGTCATCATATGTCATCATATATATATATACATAGCGTGTCTCTAAGTAAAATCATGTCATCATGTCATCATATATATATACATAAGCGTGTCCCGGCCCTCTAGTGAGGGACTCGGTGAATAGAATCATCATATGCCATCCTGGCCGCCATCCCCATATCATCACATCATCATATATATATATATATATATATATATATATATAGCGTGTCCCGGCCCTCTAGTGAGGGACTCGGGGAATAATGCAGAGAAATGTGCACGAATACGTGTCCTGGCCCGGGACTCAGTGAAAGACATATTGAGCTTGGCACGAGCAGAGTAGTGAGAAACCATATGCACATAAATCATTTTCAGAGACTCAATGAAGTAATCGAATGAATCGTCATTTGAAAATCGGGACAAAAGTTATATCAAATGTCTTTCGGACACTACTCGGAAACATAACAAACATCATAAGTATATAAAAAAAACCGTAGGGATCATAGTCGTATGTCAAATCAATCCGAGCCCGCCTATGAAAGTTACGGGCCTTATACGTTATAGGATTATTTATGAGCATATCAAAGCCATTCGGTTCTGTTTATGAAAGTTACGGACATTTTTAGACATAGGACCTTTTAAGAACAAAAATTCTTTTTGCAACATTTGAAATTCAATCATACATAAGACTTAAAGACCATAGTCCGACCATATAAAGAATGTCAACATCAAGAAGCAAATAAGACTCATAAACATGCTCGGAATTTAAGAATGGAGTTACCCAAGGCACAAATCATGTCATACCTTACTTTCGTCTAAGACATGCCAAAAGAAAAGAAGGATGAGCTTTACATACCTTGTTCGCTTCCTACGCTAGTCAAACTTAAATCTCGGCTTCTCACGATCTACAATAACATCATTAGATATCAACCATTAGCCATAAGCACATAGGAATCCAATTCCAAGCCATCACTTATTTACAGAAATTTGGGCAGCACCTCCCCTATAAACTCAACAACCCCGAGAATCCAACTCGGCCAAATCGACAACAACCACACCAACAACCATACTAACAACATCCATAAATGATTCAAAACGCATTCTAACGTTAATAATTCCTTTCTACACAATTCGACAACATTTCATTTATATTCAAATAAACTACATACGATCAAGCCAATACCAATGCTCACATATTCAATTACTAATCCGCAACCATTCAAACAAGATTTAAGAACATTCCAAACAATATGCCATGGAACCCGAAACCACCAATTTCCATAGGGACAACAACAATACATTTCTTTCTTCCAAGTTCATCAATGACACCAATAATCCATACATTTACAACATTATTTCCATAAATTCAAGAAACTATATAAAATTCCATAAAAAGCCGCAAACCACTATAACTTCACTTTGAACCATTAAACTTTCATTAGCACTATAGAATCCACAACATAACAATCCAAACATACTAAATAAATTTAGTTCTTCATTTCTACATAACATCACATACCCACGGCTACAATACAATACACGGCCCAACTTCTACTTAAGTCATTGAACCTTCATTCTCATCATAGAATACATAACAACAACAACCAAAATACTAAATAACATTAATTCATCATTCCTACAACACATGGTACATTCACGGCCACAACAACAACACCCCAATTTCATGATTTCCATCCATTTCCACACTCCACAACATACACAAACCATGCATAACATATAAAAATGGAGATTAAATCTTACCTTCTTCACCCACTTCTCTACTCGGCTAGACTTTGTACATGGCAACAACGAACGATTTAATTGCTCCAACAACTACTCCATGTTAACGAGGGCCTTCCAATTAGTAGGAAAACTAGAAGAAAAGAATTTTTCATGATCATTATTTCCTTATTCATTTTCGGTTGGGCATGGCCGAATGGCCCTTCCATTTTTTCTCCATATTTCTTGAACTTTCTAAAGTTGTGGAGATGGAAAAATATGACTAATTAGTCATCTTGCATGCTTATATAATTAGCACATGTGGCCCATGGCCCACATGTGCCACACGGCCATGGCCCTTTAATTTCATGAAAATTAATTTCAACTTCTAGCCCCAAATTTTCATGAAATATTCAACTTTCCATAATTCACTTTTAACCCCAAAGTTTCCTTAATAATCCATACTAATAAAATCATGAGCAACTTATGTCTTAAAACAAAATCGAAGGTTAAAAATCTCTACCTCGTATCCCGAAATCGTCTTGTCTTTAACTTATCATGGTTAGCTCGGATTATCCCGACGTACAAAATACGAGATATAACAAACTTATCCCTCGAGGTCAGCCGTACTTGCATCTTAGTCAAGTCTTATCATTACTATCGGCACGACCTTTCAAGTCGTATTACAAACCTATGTCTCATTCTCTCTTTATCTCTAGGAAAATTTCGGCAGAGTTCCCTCTGTAACTGTTACTATCTCAAAACCTGCACGCAGGAAATACCAACAATGCCTCACAGGGCCAACATACATACACATATCATATCATATCACAGCCTCACAGGGCTCCCAATATCAACAACAGTACAAAAATAATGGACATACCTTGTATGCCCAGCTCAAACTGCACCTGTTACACTTTCTTGTTTACTTTCCTTTTCAGTTTTCCACTTGTATCTCAATCGTACTTCAATATCTCATCCGACATATATCTTTCATACCTTTGCTTACCTGCGTACTTTGTAACTTTCAACATCATCAATCACTTCCTTCTATCGGTGTCATTCTTCTGCTGCAACCAAAGGTTAGCGTAAGAAATCTCATTTCTTATGACTTAGCTCTATGGCACGATTTAAGATGTGAAAGAAGAGTAACCACCCTAGATGCCCCGTAACCTCCTGTTTATAAATGTGGCGCGCTTCACACCATAAACAGGACTCTACTGGACACGACTTTGCAGACAACCCCTAGGACGAACTAACTGATACCAATTTGTCACACCCTAATTTCCGATAGGGCGTGATGGGCACCCGACCCTTACTTAGGGCCGAGCGAACCCGCTGACTTTCGTTATACTCATAATCATACTGGGCCCTTAAATCATAACATACATACGTAATGAAAGTTTTTCGAAAATCAAACATGCTTTTCATCTTTTCAAATCAAGGAAAATCTGTATACATATGAAACTTGTAACACAACGCATAATAATACGTCGGTTTACAAAGCCGACTACAAAACTAACATATCATACACGCGACAACGTTCGCAAAGTCTCTAACATAGCTCCGATACCATAACAAAAGTACTCGACTCGGCAACTCCGAAAGAAATGGAGCTCGCCAATCCAGTTTTTGGAACATCTTCGCTAACATCATCTACTCATCCGTACGTACCATGCGGCATGAAACGCGACCCCCGAAGAAAGGGGTCGGCACGGAATATGTACCGAGCATGTAAAGCATGAAATACATTAAACAGAATCATAACGGAGTAGGGATTACGGAAACAAGTATAAGATCCGAAAATCCGTCAGACTTGCCTTTGAATCATATATCATGCATGTCAATATCGTATCATCATATCATCATATATACATACCATACCCGACCCTCCAGTGAGGGATTCGGTGAATGAGATCATATAATTATCATGCATAGCCATCATATAATCGTATATATATACCATACCCGGCCCTCTAGTGAGGGACTCGGTAAGTAAAATCATCATGCCATCATATCATCATATCATCATGTCATCATATGCATATATATATATATATATATACCGTACCCGGCCCTCTAGTGAGGGACTAGGTGAATAATGTGCCGGCCCTTTCGGGACTCGGTGGATAGAATCATCATATGCCATCCCTCGCCACCATCCCCATACCATCATATCATCACATATACATATATACCGTGCCGGCCCTCTAATGAGGGACTCGGTGAACAATGCAATAGTCCAGCATGCACGAATACATACCCGGCCCGGGACTCGGTGAATAGACATATTGAGCGTACACGAGCGAGTAGTGAGAAACCGTATGCACATAAAACATCATTACAGACTCAATGGAGTGATCAAAACACACTCTCTTTTTAAAGCCAAGATAATAGTCGATCAAGTTTCCCCGAACGTCACTCGGGAAGATATCAAATAGAACTTTTAGAAACTCGTAAGTACGTATCAGGATCATATGCACATACATCATTGTGGCCTTACAGATTCAATGGATAAGTAAGTAGTCGCCACTCGAGAGTCAAAACGGAAATCATGCTAAGTTCGTTCAAAAACAAGTCATTAGGGCTCTACAAATGAAAATCTCGGGGACCACGGATATACGTCAAATCAATCCGGACCCGCCTATGAAATCTAAAGTCATCATATGTTATAGAATCATTTGCGAACATATCAAAGCAATCCGGTTTCGTCTGAGAAAGTTACGGACGTTCGTAGTTACAGAATCTTTTACAACAAAATCTCTTTACGTAATTTTTGAAATCCAATCTTACAAAAGACATAAGGGCCATATTTCTACTATATTAAGAATACCAATATCATGAGGTGAATAGGAATCATAACCATGCTCGGTGTTTACGAATAGAATTACCCCCGAAGCTCATAACACATCATAACTTATTTGCGTCTAGGACATGCCAAAAGAAAAGAAGGACAAGCTTTACATACCTCGTCCGCTTCCTAAGCTAATCCAAATGTAAGTCTCGGGCTCTCCAGGAGCTACAATAACGTCATTAAACACCAAACATTAGCTTTAAACACTTAAGAATCCAATCCCAAGCCATCACTTTATTTACAGAAATTCGGGCAGCACTTCCCCTATAAGTTCAACAACCCCGAGAATTCAACTCGGCCAATATTACCAGTAACCATTCCAACAACATCAATAATGAATTCAAAACGCATTCTAACATTAGTAACTCTTTTCTATACGATTCGACGATATTCCATTTTCATTCAAATCAACCGCATACGATCAAACCCACATCAATATTCATACGTTCAAGCACTAATCCAGACCATTTAAACAAGATTCAAGAACACTTCGAACAAACCACGAAATATTCAAATCAGCCCCTCCAATACACTGGGCAACCCGAAACCTTCCAAGTCCAAGAAAACATCAACAACACATTTCTTTTCTTCCAAATCCATCAACTACGCCAACAATTCACACATTGCCAACATTATTATCATAAACACAAGAAACCATATTGAGATTACATTGGCTTCTAAAACAGCCCACATAATTTCAACTTTCATTTGGATCATTAAATCTTCATTTTCACCATAGAATCCACAACACAACAATCCAAAACACTAAATAAAATTTGTTCATCATTTCCACATAACATCATACACTCACGGCCAAGCATCAACATCCATATTTTCATGAATTTCATTCATTTCCACATACCATAACATGCACAAACCATCCATAGCATATAAAAGAAGATTAAACCTTACCTTCTTCACTCAATTCCTTCACTCGGCTAGGACTTGTTCTTGCAAAAATGATTGGTTTGCTTGATCTAACAATTACTCCATGTTGTTTAGGACCTTCCAATGAGTTGAAAACCTAGAAGAAAATAATTTTTTGAAGAAGAATTTTTGGTCTTCTTTTTTTTCTCCCATGGCCGAATGGCCTCTTGTTCTTTCTCCATGCTTCTTGAATTTTTACGGGGTGCTAAATGATGAAGATGACTTAATTAGTCATCTTTTGCCACTTATATAATTAACACATGTGGGCTATGGCCCACATCCCACACACATGGCCACATATGGCCATTTTCATGAAATATTAAGTTTCCACAATTTCACTTCTAGCCCTTAATTTTCATGAAATGCTTAACTTTCCTTAATTCACTTTTAACCCCAAATCTTCCTTATTCCAAGTTTACCCTTAACACTCCATACCAATAAAAAGATGAATATGCAACTTATGCACTTTTAACAAAATCAGAAGAAATTACAACCTTGTCCTTAACTTATCATGATTAACTCGGATTATCCCAAGGTACAAAATACGGGATATAACATAACTACTAAACCTAAATTTGAGAGAACTCAATGAAGCTGTGGTTAAGAACACGATATTTAGATAATTCTGTTCTATGTTAACTAGGTAACATACAAAAGAAATAAATAAATATTATCTACTAAACTTAAAAAAGAATAGTTAAAGTTCTTCTTTTAATATATATGTTCATGGAAATAAAAATTATCATGAATTTCATAAATAGATACGTTAATGATAAAATTCAAAGTTTCTAGAAAAATATGTGACCGACGAATATACTCTTTTAGTCTAATTTTATCATAATTGTGTTTGCTATTTTGGTAAACTAAAAAAAATATTACATATTCAAAATAGAGTTTTAAGCAAATACTACTTCTGAATTTCGATTCCTAAACTAATTAACTAAAAAGTCTTTGCCATCACATAATTCAAATCCCCGTATCCTTACTATCACATATTAAATTTACTGCACATTTAATATGACGAAAGTTATCTGAAAAATAATTATTTTCTTCCAAAATTTGGTTAGAGAGTGAAAATAATTTTTGGAAAAGACTATCTACTAAAGATTGATAACAGGATTAGCAAGTCAAATATTCAGAATCGTGCGAGGCAGTAAATATTTGTTTTTTATACTTTCAAAATAAATATTATATTCAAGATAATAATTAGATATATTTTTTCAAGTTGCTTATCAATAGAATATAAATAATATTATAATAATCGACAAGAAATATTCGTGCAACGCACGTCCATAGAGACTAGCTACAAAAAATATAGTAATCTCCTATTATTTGTTAATTATGGCATTGTTACTTTATTTATTTGTGAAATTGTTTATCCCATGTTAATTATTTGCTTATCCCATGTTAATCGTTAATTAAATGAGTTCGTTATTTCTTTAATTTTAGTTAGGAGAACAATTGTAATTAGATATAATTATTCACAAAATGTAATACAACATAATTCACATATTCCCTATAAATGATTAATTAGTTAATATAATTTCTCTCTAATTTCAAGAATAATGAATAATTTAGTTTCTACAGACCTGACTCCTTTATGGATCCGAATGTTCATCCGGGGCCCGCTATTCACCCGGGGCCCGATGATATATCAGTACTGTCTTTGCAAGACACTCATAGGTCAGAGTTAATATGGACTGGCGATATAAGGATAGCGACTAAGCTTCGTCCCCGTAGGCTGCAGAGAGCGTGGGCTCTTTTACGCGAGCACCCCCCCACACCCCCGCATCTTAGAGATATTGTTTCAGGGCAGTATCTATCATTGCGTGTCCGAGGGTCGGGTACAGCATGATTGGGCACTCATTACGGCTATGGTTGAGCGGTGGAGGATGGAGACACATACCTTCCATCTTCGCACTGGTGAGGCCACGATTACACTTCAGGATGTGGAGGTCCTGTTTGAATAGCAGGTAGATGGAGTGCCATTATACAGTCAGTACGAGCCTCCTCTTGGTAGGACATGGGTGACGAAGTTGACTAGGCTCATCGACTTTTTGCCTGGTGTCGCGGCCCATATCTCGAGACAGAGTCGGGTGCAGATTAGTGCACTCTGCACTTATTTGCTGGCAGAGCCTCCTATTGAGGACGACACTTAGCAGGACGTTGTTGATCGTCATGCCCGTTTGTATCTGCTTATTATATTCGGGGGCATCTTGTTCCCGAACACATCGGGTGCCTATGTCAGCTTACGATATTTGGCCTTCTTGGAGCATCTGGACCGCTTGGGAGACTACAGTTGGGGCGGTGCTGTTTTGGCGTACCTCTACCGATGCCTATGCCGAGCGTCTATTGGTCGTATCAGCGATATCTGTGGATTTTTTGCTCTTCTCCAAGTAATATTTTAAGTGTATTCCTTTAATGTAAACAAACCTCTTGAAACGACGGCTAAAATAATCGTATTTTGTAATATCGCTTACAGTTATGGGTGTGGGAGAGGATGTTGCCTTTTCAGCCTGTACCTAGGCATCACCTCGATCTTGACATACCCTACGCGAGGAAGTGGACGGCAGGTTTTGACTGGGATATGGATATGCACCACATTATTCTTCCATTCCGGGACCAGCTTGATCACATGACGGACGATGTGGTAAAACTAATTAACTTTACATTATTAATTTGATTAAACGTCTTTTCTAGTTGGTGATC
Source organism: Lycium ferocissimum (assembly GCF_029784015.1). Taxonomy (NCBI): domain Eukaryota; kingdom Viridiplantae; phylum Streptophyta; class Magnoliopsida; order Solanales; family Solanaceae; genus Lycium; species Lycium ferocissimum. The sequence continues at coordinate 39,256,818 of NC_081343.1, forward strand.
ACTAATTTGTATCTAAATTTTATGCAGCTATTTATATGGACGATGTACGCTGCTATCTTGGATGGGTTGCCGACCTTTTGCAAAGCAGGTCAGGCCGTGTGGAGGTCGCGGTGTCCATTGATACACCTAGACATCGTTGAGGACCACATGCCCGAGCCCGTCTTACGACAGTTTGGGAATACACGTATATACTCTCCCCCCCCCCCCCCCCAACGTTCGACATAAGCTCCGACACTAACAGCGGGATTCTTGACTTTGATGACTTTTCAGTTCCGGTTAGTATTTAAAATACTTATTTGATCATTAATTTACTTATTTTAAATATATATGTTACTTATTATTTCGTAATATTTTATATTTTAGGATTCGGTGCCAGTGGGTCCACCAGAGCGACCCACTCAGGCGTTTTTTCATGGGCCTGCTAAGCCAGAGGTGTTTTATGTGACTGTCGAGCCACAGGTAAGCTTTTTATTAAAAAAATTTATTCAATATAAGTTAAATGTTTAAAATACATATTTGATTATTTAAAGTACTTTTTTTAAAGTAATTTTATATATATATATATGTTACTTATTATTTCGTAATTTTTCATATTTTAAGATTTGGCACCAGTGGGTCCACAAGAGCGACCCGCTCAAGCGTTTTGTCATGGGCTTGCCGAGCCAGAGATGTCTTCTCATGAGACTATCGAGCCACAAGTAAGATTTTCACTTAAAATCAATTTTATTCAATATAAGGTGAATATTTATTTAATTTTTTTAACCTTTATTTGGACCTCGAACAACATCTCGTCCATGAGACTACCTCATATTTTGCACCAGACCCATCTCAGGAGCCTACTCAGGCACCCGTCGATACACAGGTTTGATTATTCAACAAACGTTAATGTATTCAATATAAATAAGAAATGATACTAATTTTTATATATTTTTCAGATTCATCCTTTGGTGCCTGCGGTGGCAACTCCCGACGAGGATGAGGTCGTGTTTCCAGACCCAGCTTAGCTTGAGATTTTGAGCGTGCCAGTGGGACTAGATCCCAGGAAGAAGCACGTTATGCAGAAGGGCACAAGGGCGAGGGATGATCATGACTTAGAGCGCTCTCTTATTAAGAGGAAAAAGGGGGATGGAGACGATGGCGAGGGCGGTGGGGATGGTATGAGCCTTAGGCCTAAAGATAGTCTCACACATACCACATGTGGGACCCACTAGTATATACAATAGTGTTGTACAGTTTATGTAAATATTATATATTTTTTGCGTATCTATTTATATTTATAAATGTTATCTTTGTCTTTATTATTGTTTATAGTGTCACATCCTAAATTGATAATAAAAAAATCGTGACACATTCGAAATAAAGTTACGCATTAATTTAAAAATAACATGAAACCCTAAAACATAAATAACGTAAAGCTAATGACACCAAGTCTTCAAACAAAAATGGACTTCGAGCACTTTTCAACCACTAAAATGACAATCCGAAGTTTTGCGTATCCATGATGTATTGAGCCTACCTTATTAATCGCACAAAAATAAGTAGGGTTCTATATAATATATTAAAGTACCGGAGTCTCAAAGCATGATTAATATACGGCTAAAGTACGTAAAAAAGTGTGAAAATGTAAAAGAAAGAGAGTTTAACCAAAACAAATAGGTCCTATAGCGCAGTAAAATACTATGTTAAAGGACTTAACAGTCTTTGTTACGGTTAAGTCCTTTAACGCAGTATTTTACTGTGTTAAAGGTACTTTTGTGCCTTTTTTTTTTTTCTGGGGCTAAAGGTACTTTTATGCCTATTTTTTTTTTTTTTTCCTGAGGCATTTTGGTTCAATGTGTCTTTTATTGAGTCATTTTTGTACCGGACTCGTGTTAATCCTTAATACACACGTCACTTTCAGATCTAATGATCAATATTCATTTAATTAAAATACCCTCTTAAACCACGGATAACTCCATTAATTCTCTATTTTATCCTCTAGTTATTGGTAAAATATATTAGGGAAAACATCTTGCTGGGAATTTTATTCCAGTTGGCAAAGGATTTGAAAATAATGCTTATTCCAATTTTTTTTTCATGTCATCGAATCCCAGCTTGGTATGAATTATCGGGAAGAGTTGCAAAAGCAGCCTAAGAAAATAATAAGAGATTTGATTTGAAGTTTGAACGTGGTTGAGGTTTGAGGTTTGAAATTTACTGATTTCTGCAGACTTGAAATGAAAATAATGAACATAAAGAGTCATGAAAATTGTAAATATATATAAATAGAGAACTGGTCGTAAAGAATAAGGAAAAGCAACATTTTCGGCCAGATATATGTTGCCAATAAGGAAAAGATAAAATAGAGAACTAATGCAATTTAAATGTCATTTAGGGTGTGTTTTAGTTAAATAATTATTGATCATTAGATATGAAAGTGCACATGTTTCATAAAGATTAGCATTACTCTGGACAAACTGGACCTAAATTATAGTGGGGGGAGCTGCTCCCCCTAACTCCTAATGGTAACTAGACCTTGTGCATATTCATATTCATAATTTCATATATTTTGTACCTTGAGGATGTGTTCTTAATTAGTCACTACAGGCTACAGCTCCATTTAGTATAAGAATTAAAAAAACATATCGGAGTAAGAAATTAATTGTTTTAAAACCTAAAATTTGCGCATTTAAGCATTAGACATACGGAAAAGGGTCAAATATGCCCCCTACTTTCATTTATTGTTTAATTATATCCCCCGTTATACTTTTTGGTTATCCATACCCAGCCGGCCATCAAAGCTCCAGATTTGCTCTCATTCTAACGGACTGGACACGTGGCATACTCTAAATAAAAACCCAACCCACCACTTAAAAAGACCCCTACCTGACCCAAAACCCGTTCCACCTCTCTTCTTTTTCAATTAGGATCCCCTGCTTTCCCCTCACTTTCTTTTTTCACTCCACTCACACTACACTATACCTGCACTGACCATTATATTCACCCACACATTCCTTACTTATTCGTGGAAAGAGCATGTGGGAAATAGGCACAATTTTGAGGGTATTTTCTTACGGCACTTCCCATTGAGAATTCACACATCCAAATATTATACACACAGTATATACGTTTTTTAGCACAAAAACAAAACAGAGAAAGAGAGAGCTTAGGAAGGGATTCACGTTTTTGGGGTTTAGAAGAATTATATAGAGTAACACAAAGAGGAAAACATAGAGATATAGTGCACGATAATAGGGGATTTTTCTCCATTTTTGTTTGGTCTTCTTCTTCACTAGAGAATAGATAGCACGGGATTTCTGGGCACAAATCAGTGGAAGAGGACACGATTAGGGGTCTGGTTAGAGTCTTTTTTAAGTGGTGGGTTGGGTTTATTATTCAAAGTGTGCCACATGTCCAGTCCGTTAGACTAAGTGGCAAATCTAAAACTTTGATGGACAGCAGAGGTATGAATAACTAAAAAGTATAACGAGGAATAAAATTAAACAATAAATGAGAGTAGAGAGATATATTTGACCCTTTTCCGTGAGAACTATTTGTCCTCTCTCTATATTTTCATCAAGCTAGGAAGCAATATTTTCGCTAATAGATTTTTATTCTTACTCCCCTGAAAGATTTTATACTACAAGACCACATACCCAACTTATGTTATAGACTTATAGCTCATGAATTAGTTATTTGTCGAATCTCGCTTGATCACAAAATTATCCTTGACATGATTGTGTGCGATCTTAAGATTGTTTTCTTTGTTCCTGTCAATTGGTTGATTAGTTGATTTTACACGAGTGAAATTAAAGTGTCAAAAAAATTACACTGTCTTAATTTTTCTTTATATTAGTCGTCCCACATCAAAACTATTTTTTAGTATCATACACACCTACTAACACTCCATCAAAACCCCTTTTAAGAAAATTGATCTCTTACAACTGAACATTATTGGACAAGGTCTTAGGACCACAAAGTGTTCTTTTCCTAGTTCCACGGACAGAGGCCGTGCACCAGGCCAGTGTATTAGGTGGAATGATCAGTTGTCGGACCTGCTATGAGATTTTAGCCAGTAAATTTTTTAACCCCATAAATCGTTTATATTGGATCTGAGAAAATACGAGACATTTAAATCATACAATTAAAGAAATTTATTTATTTTTAATAAAAGAGAAAAAACGGGGATTGAATTGATGTTAGAATAGAATCCTGCATCTCAAATAGTGATTCCATTGAGGACTCCAGCAAATATTTTAAACCAGGTGACTCGTTCCTTGAGTTCCACTTATCAATCCTTCGAATACCAATAGTGTTTGTCGGAATAATTCTGTGTTGTAATTAGGGATATTTTGTCCAAAAGCTTTTCATGTCAAAAAGTGGCTAAATGACTAATAGTTTTAAAAATAGTGGCTAGTATTTGATAGCAGGGGTTAAAAGTGGTTATTTTCCCACTTCTCCGAATTACTTATGGGGAAAAGTGATACTCTACTAGATTAATATTCTAGGAATCGTAGTGTACACTATAGCTTAGTAATTTGGGAATTATAATGTAGCAATTAGTTCTTGGAATTTTGATGTAATGTATTACAAATTGCATAGTTTGTAATTATATATATGCTTAGTTTTTAAACAATATTACAAAAGTTTGTTTTTACTATGGGGAGGTTAGTTTTGTCATTTTAGTTATTTTAATCCATGTATTTCTTCTTTCATATCCTAATCATGTATAAATAATAGTGTTTCTGGATCAAATCTTATTTATAGTGTGTGTGTTAGGCTGTTAGCGCGCGCAAAAATAAGCATAATAATATACATTTCAGAACACATAACTTACTCACGGAACCTACAATGTCTAAAATTTTAGTACTCCCTAAGACATTTAATTTAATTTGGGAGGCCCCATATCTCCATTTCTGTAAAGTGTAATCTTCTTTCAACAGAGAGGATTGCTGTTGAGATGTTGTACTCAATTCACAAGGAATCCTTGCTTCAAGATTCAGAAAGGCCAAGAGTAATATAAAAGAGAGCAAAAAGAAGAAACAGAGAGCTAAAATAACAATGAACCCATTCTCTTCCTCTTTAGTACCAACAACCATTTCGTAAGAAACAACCCCTTATTTCTCAAGCAAAGTCTGTAGATTTGGATGTATTATATTTTCAATTCTACCTATCTTGGAAGTTTTGAACCAATTAAATGATGATTATACATGTGATGATCATGTAGATAAATTCTCTAAGAAAAATGTGCACCTTGATTGCAGTTATTTGCAGCTCTTTTCTTATGCAGGTGAAACTTTTCAGTTTCAAAGACTGGTTTTTTATTTAATTTTTGTTTGTTTTGTTTCTCTGTTTGTTTTTGTCAAACAAATATTTCTCTTATGCATCTGCCTATGATCCCTTGGTTCCCAATGGGCATATCATCATCACCAGATGGTCTGTTGTTAGTTTCAGTTATTCCTTCAAATGGAATGTAGTGTCTTGGGCATCATAAGCCTTGGCTTGGACCTTAATATATGGATAGCAGCAACACTATTATGCATTAGTCCCGAACAAGCTGGGGTCAGCCGTTATTTTTGCTCTTTAAGTGGTAGGATTTGGAGCGAATTACTCAATGTTTTCTTTATTGGCAGATGACATCGGAATTACAAAACACGGTTGATCACTTAACTCAGGTTATTCTTGTTGATGCCACTTGTTCACTGTTGTTTTTTCAAACCTGATATTTGTAGAACAGCACACGTTTTCATTAGACAAACGGATATCTCCGTATCTATGTTTATTTCCAACTCCCCGAAGCATTGTGAATTACCATGTCTTTCCTCGTGTCTGGTCCGGGTTTCACTATTCTATGTGATAATCCCTTCTTTATACACTTCAACAGAAATTAAAACTTTTCTAAAACTCTCAGAAAGTGTCATGTCAAACTCATAAGATTTTTATTTGTTGGAAGACATTTGTTTTTGAGCAACAGATATTTTGTTCCTTTTGCAGTGACATGGAATGTAACATAGTCCAGTATTTGATGGCCAAATGAATACTTACAAATGCTGGAATATTATTCATTTGGTAGGCTACTTATATTGCTGAGCATTGCCCATCAAAGCCCCTTTTCAACATTAATTTGCTCTTTTTTATTTTTGCTTTAGTTTTGATGATTTCCTAGTTCTGTCAGATGCTGGAAATTTTGAAGCCAAGGCACAAGCTCCAGGTATTTTGAGATCCCAAGTACATAAAAGTTCCTTGATAGAACTTATTTGTATCATGAACACTTACTGCAACCATATCTGATTGTATATAGGAATTTATCAAAGGTCAATTCTATAAAGCATATTAACCTGTTGGGTAATGAAAAAGCAGTCTTAGTAGTAAATCCATGCAGTACCAAATACTAGTCATTAAATAAGCTGACTTTATTTCAGAATACTTGGCTTTGTAAGGAAAAACTAGTCATTATTTCATACTCCCTTTCCAAAATCTATCTTTATTGCTCCAATCAGTAGTGTTAATTAAGAGAGATGTTTGAGAGAGAGATAACTGATAGTTCAGACAACAATTCTAATGATTAACACCATTAAATATATTTTTAACAAGTGTGCAAACACTTCAAAAATATGGGCCAGAGAAAGTAGTAAACTTCACTCGTGTTGATTGCTAAGCTCACAGAATGCCAGATATTGCTCAAAGAAGTAAGCATTTCATAGAAAATAACACATGCATAACAAATTAATGTACTACTAAAATGTCAGTAAAAACACAGGTATGACAGCTGATAATAACGAGTTAACGACAGATTTCACAAAATTTACAGAGAACAAAACTGGCTTGAACAAATGCAACTATGCTGCAAAGAATCTTTTTTTACAATAGAGATGTTACATGGTGATACTGCAGAAAAGTAGAGAACTAAAGACCTCATATAATTAACTCTAATCTGTTTGTAAATAGTCTTTATTCTCATAAAACACTGAGATCAGTGTGAACTTAAGAAATCTACATAACAAAAATGACTTTACCACAGTAGAAAAACATTTGATACAAACTGCGGAATGAAAACTATGGCACCAAATCTCACCAGCCCTTAAAAGCATGCAGAGGAAATTAATATTTGCCTTGAACAAGAATGGTCAGGATCACTGCTCAGGCATACAACTCTCCAATCAGTTTCCCAAGCACTGCGAGCAAACCAGCCCAAACATAACTTACCGAGACAGGCACTTCGCCTTTATCCAACGAGAGGTTTCTAAATAAATGCAAAGAAGAACGCCGTAGAGAGTATCAATGTCACCACTAGCTTTAGCGAAGAAACCTTCCATATGGTACCAGCATTTGGCATATACGGATATGACTCGGGAGGTGGCATGACACAGTTATCACCATTGAAATAAACTCTGCGTGGAAAAGCCCACCCCTTATCAAAAGTGAAAGTTGCTAAATCCTTACGAAACAGAAGCTCGGACTGCACATTTCCTAATGGACCAGCATTCATGAGCAGATCATTGTAGAATTTCATACCCCATAGCATAGCAGTGTCATCTGCATAAAGTCCAGGATATTAGACATATCCTTCAATTTCTCGGAAATCTAGGTAAAAATATCTGCAAAAGCATAGTATTTCCAATAGATAGAGAACTTACTTATTGCTCCATAAGGAGTTAATGACTTGTAATGAAAGCTGAATAACTGAGTGAGGTTGTCAAAGTTGGGATGCTGGACAACTAAGTTCCACTGTGTATAATTCATATTGTAATTGAAGTTCGTTATAGTGACCTTCACCCTCCAATACTCCTTGTAGTTGAGTTTCACATGCCAGTGAATTCTAATTGGGCACATATGATTAGTGCACTGAACCACAGGAGCATAGTTGTTCTTTCCTACATGGCCTGAAACAACTGAAGCTAGGTGCGGTTCGTCTTGACTGCGAGGAGCAAAGAAAGAAGGATCAGGAAGAAAACAACCAAAAAATTTAAAATGAAACTCTGACAAAAAGCTGAAAGAAAAAAAAGGCATATTTCGCAGGACTTACTCTACACAATTTCCATGCTGAGTGCCATTCTTCTGGCAGCCACATGTGCATGTTGGGCATGGTACAATTGTGTCATTGTAGAAGGATGAGAGGGAGACGCAGCATGTTGGAGTTTTTTGAGCTAGGAACTGTGAGTATGTACAGGTGACATTCCACGTCACTGTCATCAACAATATAAATAGGTTAGAAATGAATCCTCATGGTAACTATAAAAATCTTAATGATAAAAATCGTGAAGCTGAGGTGCTCTGGAAAATAATGCAAATGCATAGCAAAGGAAAGATAATAGCCTTTAAAGAGGAAGGTATTATAGAATGCATGTGTTTGAGCCTTGTAACTTACTCATGGCCTGTGTTACTCGTCTCCCATCATTAGTAACGAACTTAGTGGGTTTAACAATTTTAGCAGGTCCACACGTATAACCAGGTCCTGGTGCCTTTAAGGTGAAGTTCTTAGGAACTCTAACTGTTTTATTCGTTGTTCCGGCAGAACCAACACTGACTTGGAATGAGCTAATAGCAGTTTCAGGATCTTGCCCCCATGAGTTGATCACTCCTCCCTTGCAACAATTTGCAACCTGCTGATTGTAAGGAGTTCCGGGCAGCAAATCAACAACTGTTGGATCCTTCTTGCAGCAATGGGGAATGTTTCCTTTAAATTTCGAACAATCTCCTTGCTCTGTTGTTTGAGCTCCCATCATATTCCATATCACCTCCTTCTTCGCCCATGTCCATCCCAAGGTCCAGCCTGGTGCTTGAATATGCCTATATTGCTGGAAGTTGAACATAGTCACAACAGCCTGTCCATTGGGAATGATAATTATCAGAACTTCCAATTTGTTGGTAATAATAATGAGTAAAGAAGTATGTATATATATATATATATATATATATATAGAGATAGAGAGAGAGAGAGAGAGAGTACTTACATATATATATATATATATATATATATATAGAGAGAGAGAGAGAGAGAGAGAGAGAGTACTACTTACAAGATATCCATCAGGTGTCCAGCTGATGACATCCCATTTTATTGTGATGTTCCCATTGGGATCAAGTGCATCGAAGGCATCTAGAAGAGAACCACAAGTAAATTTATATGACAAAATGGTGAAAAGCACGCGGACATGCACAGACAAACAGATCTTTACGGTGATGCACTAAAAAAGTACGAAATGAATCACACAAATCTGATTCAACAATATAGAATATGAGTCAAACCATAGTTGTATATATACTTTAAAGGCCTAACTTATGTGACAATGCAATTTGTGACAGAATGTGACCCCCAAAATCTCAATCTCAGAACATCAATAGCTAGAAAATGGATCTCCGGTGGAAAAATATTGTTATGGACCGGGATCACCAGTTCTAAATGTTTTCCCTAAGCTCATATTCGACCAGCCATCAGAATTGACATAATTATACAGGTATGGAGCCAAACTGTACGATCTTCTTTGATCTCGTCTTTAGGAGAATGCAGAAGCATTAGATTCTTACTATTCATGACAACTTGTGATCAGAGAATTCAATTATGAAAGCACATTGACCTGAGATAAGTAAACATTTCGCTTCCTATATAGTAATAGTGAAGTATAAGTCAGAGCAAGGCCCCAGGTGAAAGGAAAAACAAGATTGATCTGAAATCCTTTTCAGTGAGATCAATCACTATCCATAAGTGTATTTTTTAGATGCTCTCCCTCTTCTTCTTCATCATTTTTTTTTTTTTGTTTATTTTTGTGGGGTGGGGTTATGAATCAATAGAAGCATTAAAGATCTAAGTTTCCCTGTAAAATCCCAAATCAAGAACCCATTTGCCCTGCTCCTCTGGATTTAGTTTGCCTAGAAGCAGATCAATCTTTAATCCAGCATGATTTCAGTTCATCAAGTCCAACAATAGAAATATGATGTAATTTGACATAAAAATCAAATCTTGATATTCAAAATCACAGACCCAAAGAAGCAAATCAAGAACATTCAGCATTACCAAATACTTCAAACCCAAATAATCAAATCAAGAACTGAGCAAAACCCATATCCCAATTTCACATAAAAATGAAATCTTGATTGCAAAAAAAGAGGAAATCATAAACAAACCTGTTGATGAAAAGCTGAAGCAAGACAGCAAGAACACTAATAATACTGCAGATCTAAAGAACTCCATAGGACCCTTGTAGCTGCCACAAATTTTCTTGTGGTTTTTCAAGCCACACTTTGTTTAAGATCTGCTAAAATGGTACTGAAAATGAGAGTAAAAGAAGAAAAGAAAAATCTTGGCGGTGAGTGGCAGCTGGAAGTGAGCTCACATGGCAAGTTTAGTCTACCTTTAGCTAAAGTGGACTTTAATAAAGTCTTTTAGACAATAACCACCACCTACTGGCCACTGTAATAAAATTATTGTAGTGTTTCTGTTGTTTTCATCCAAAATTTACTTATTTGCTCTCTAAAAATGTAATTTTCTTTCACGTACTAATAAATGTAGCTTCAGTTTCCACCACCAAATGATGTGATGCAGCGGATGGGACTATTTCTCCCTTAACCAAAGATCTATCTAGAAATACCCCCACTCTAGCAGAATCAATATATAGTCGGACTCACCGGATGGAAAACCTAAAAAAAAAAAAAAAAAAACTAGTGTCACTTGCATTAAATAAAAATTAAAATAGATAGTTTTAATTTAATAAAATTAAAAATCAACTCTATTAATTGTATATGTAAAAAATTTAGTTTTTTAGGAAACTTATATTTTAGGAATTAAATAGTATGAGTTACTACTATGCACACTGTAATGCTATTTTTTATTAAAAATATATTATTTTCACTCGTGAAAGAAATGCCCCTTGCTTTAAAATAAGATAGATACATTATTAGATATGTAATTTATGCTAGTATTAGCTATGCGGAATGAAATTATAATAGAATCTTATCTTAGATAAGTGAATTTTTATGACGATATTATTTTTTCTTACACGAAACACTAAATGAACTTGAGAGGGTAATTCTTTAGATAAAAGGTGAAAATACAACTTAACAAACTTATTTAATTATCGGATATGTAATTTATCTAAGAATTGTCTATATGGAATGAAATTATAATCACATCATGTCTGAGATAAGTAAATTTTTATCACTAGATTATTTTTTCTTACACAAAAAACTAAATGAACCTGAGAATGTAATAATTCTTTAGATAAAGGGTGGAAAACAACTTAATAAACTTATTTAATTATTAATATAGTGAAAACAAAGCCCTAGTGGAACCGATACCATACTTGCAGCTGTAAATGATACCTAAAAATAGCAATTCTTAATAATTCGACAAAAAAATTGGAAAGTAAACCAAGAGACTTCTTTAATTGTTAAACTTTAGTACCTTTCCCCGAATCTCTGTTTGTCTTGCTTGTCAAGTATTCATATAGAAAGAATTCATTTAATTTGTCCTCTAAAAATTAAAGTCATCCGTCTTTTTCAATTACAGTTGTTGTGAGCTGGCTGGTATTGCTAGCAAATGTGAATGAAACCATATTAATGATAATAAGTCCACTATTGTATTTTAATTAAAGTGAGAACCTATTTTAATCAGTTAACTTATACTGATAATATAAGAAATTATTTATACTACGCATATATAAACTTTAAATTAATCAGCTATAATATGCTAAATTATATTAATGATATACAAATATTTTACAAATCAGTACGTCTAAGTTAATTTTCTTAAATGATTATAGTAATCCTTACTTTTTTTTTAGTTTTTTTTTTTTTTTTTTTTTTTTTTACATAGGGAGTAGGGGAAGGGGAAATGGGGGAGGGGATTACGCACATGTGTGATTCGGTTTCATCAACAAGCATTGAAAGTTCGGGTGGCTCAACTAACGAAATTTACTACATCCCTACAATTATAGTACTCCTTAATGTCTTATTTCATGTGAATGACATGAAAATTTAAGAAAGAAAGAAAGATTTTTTAAAATTTATAATCTAAAATAGGTCATAAAAATTGGTATGGCCATAAACTTTTGTCACTAACGATAAAATGAAAAAAACTAAATAACTATAAAATAAAAATATATCATTTAAAAAAAAAAATTGTTACTCCCTCTAGTTCAAAAAGAATGTCCATTTATCCTTTATTTGATTCAAAAGGAGTGTCACACTAATCAAATCAAGAAAGAGTTAATTTTATTTTTTAAAATTTACTTTTATTAAGTGTTAAGTGATTAAATTCTAAATTGTATTTAATTAAGGGAATGTAGTCAAATTATCTATTTTTACTTAGAAATTAATATTTTTTAGTGGGCGTGCAAATAGCTAAATAGACACGTTTTTAAACGGGGGAATACATGAGATCGATCAAAAGGAAGCAGTAACTGAAGGACTAAGAAAAATGAGCTGTATCCCATAGAAGAATTTGACTATTAACAGTTGCCGACAGTGGGGTTAATTAACAAGAAGGAGAAAGACAACCCAACTAACTTCAGTATGTGTGACTTGTCGTTTTTTGGTTTTGTGTTTTCATTTGTGTTTGAATAAGTTTGTGGACTAAGACAATCACGCAATATTTGCGAGTGTCGGTGTGAGCACAAATGCCACGCGACAATGCACAAAGAAACTAATCAAATAATGGAGTATACCAATCATGTGGAGTCCTCCTCAAGATTCATCAGTGTGCCAATTAAAATTAGGCACTAAAGTATAGTTTTAGAAAATCGCTGTGCAAGAATAGTTAATTTTATCTTTTCTTCGCAAAGGTAAAAGAATATTGACATCCTTGAGATATGTTTTTCGACCACAAATAGATGAGCTAATTTACGGTGTGTTTGGTATAAAAGAAAGTAAAAATTCACGAAATTTTTTTAATTATTATTTTATGTTTGACGAGTAGAAAATATTACATATAATCTATGCAAATACTATGTTGGAGTGGAGAGCGGGGGCAGGTGCAAGGAGTGTGGGGGTGGGGGTTTAACATGGTATCTCTTGTATACCATGATGATATCACAAAAGACTTCTTTCATTTTTTTCAAAAACATTCATCAGTCCTCTATGATACTCATATGGTATATATAATATATAATATACCATATATACCCATATGGTGTGTATATATATATATATATATATATATATATATATATATATATATATATATGGGTATCATAGAGGACCATGTTCATTTATTCAAAAAACACATTTTTCTTTTTAAAAAAAAAACTCTATGATATCATCAGGCTATATACATATAATGAGATGGTATCACGGAGGACTGCTTCAGTTTTTCAATGAGACACTCCTCAGTCTTCGGTCCTCCATGATACTATCATGGCATATAAATATACGGAGATGATATTGAAATTGAAGAAGGGTTTGGGCGAGGGGTACTCAGGTAAATAGTTTTAGTCGAGTGGGGTAGTACTGAAATTAATTTGTGGAGGGGCATTTTCGTGTATATAGTGTGGTTATTATGGGCATTTTTGTGTTGTTTTCCCAAAATTTATATATATAAATCTATCACATTGTAACAAATAATAGGTCTAAACTCATAATTTAAAAAATACAATGGAGTTAGTGTCAAGAACCTTAAATATTGAACCAATACATTTTAAATCTTGGATCCGCCCCTATTTATTGAACTTATTTTCCCTAACTCCACCATTGAAGTTATTTTTCAAATTTTCAAGAAACTTATTTTTCTAAAAAAATATTTTTAATTATGGAACGTTGGAAAACATTTTACTCCGTGCCTAATATTTAATTATTCCCATTTTATGTTGTGAAGAAGTACATCTAACTGTGGTCACTTTATTTTAATAACATCGTGTATTTTTCGAAAATGAAATGCATGAAGTTGCATTTTTGTTTTACTTTTGCATAGCTTTTAATGTTTAACATTTTCATAGCTTTTGAATATATAAACATTTTTAGAGATTATTTTTCAATAATATTTCGATTGTGAGAGCAAAGAGTAGACTGAAAACACTACATGCCCTTTTACTAGAACAGTCATATGAAAAACTAGGGCTATTCTGCAAAACAAAGTGGTCTTTAAATATTTGATGTTTACGGACAAACCTAACAGTCTTGTTTATCTCAAATGTTTGTCCCTAATAGTTTTGAGTTTCTTCCTGACAAATGACAATAGTTCTTGCTTTTCCCCTTCATTTTTCATTACCTTTTTTTTTTTTGGTTCCCGAAACGGTTTTATAACTATTGACTATTACATTAAATACATATGAAAGAATACTCCGAATAAGACTTCTGTGGTCGCTATTGGCTTGTTAATTGACCCTTTAACTGTTATCTTTTGCCTTAATTGTGAAAGCTCACCAACTCCATTTATCATAATTGTTACAGTTTCCCACATTAATTGACTGAACAAGTAGTAGTACTTTTATATAATTTTGAAGAGTATAATCCTCATCTCATCATGAGTTAACATTTTAAATTAGAGTTATATCTAATGTTAATTTGTTTAACAATTGTGAACGATACGAGGACCTACTTTATTTCGTTTTAAAAGAGGACATAGACTATATTTCTTTAGAGTTTAGACTAGCTCACTAGGAAGGGAAAAGTACTCAGAGACCAAGGATTAAATTAGAGAAGGGGAAATATTGAAGGAGAAACTAATAGAAATTAGGCATTTTTCCTTGGTTTGGTTGAGGAGAAAAAGGAGCTAATAAGAGTACGTATATGATTTAGTGATAAAATAACATTGGTTGAGATCCATTTGGAACCCATTTTGATTGCAAGTTGTATACAATCAAACTATGGGTTCAAATATCAAAAACGTCACTGCACGAATTAGCTATTTAGAATTTGGAAATGCTCAATCTTCAGTCACTTGGCCTCACCTTCACGGGTCCAAAAGTATCAAAAAATAATTTTAGTATCTAACCTAAACCTTAAACTAGTGAATAGAGTATTCCAAGATGTTTATAAACTCTTTTAAAAGCAATCACACAACTACTGGAGCAATTATAAAACACAACAACAGAACAAGGAATTTTTTTAAAAACGTACACATAGAAATTGCCAAATTAGTTTATTTAGTGATTGGCTAGAAAAGATGAGAAACATAACAATATCAAATTCTTACCATTTTGGGAGTACATACACAAGGGTTTCATTCATGCTTTAGCAAAAAAGAGATGAACATACATTTAGATATCTAATTATTTATTATATTTCACTAATACAGATAACAAGTGGCTGTAGTTAAGTGGTGAGAATTCCACGTTGTGGCCGTGGAGACCTGGGCTCGAATCCCAGCAGCCACACTAGCTTTTCTTCGACCTTAGCTGAACTTACTATAGTTTCTTGGCCGCTTAAAAGAAGGGAAAAAAAAAATCAATACTTAACTTCTTTGCTTATTACTTTTGGGTATACTTTCGGGAGGTGGCATGACACAGTTATCACCATTGAAATAAACTCGGGCAATTCGCAGAATTGCCCTTCTTTTGGGGTGGTCTTTAAATTTTGCCCCTCATATTTGAAATCTTTAAAATTTGCCCTTCGGCTAACACCCATAGGTTTCAGGTTCGAACCCACGCGCAGCAAAATTTTAAAAAAATTCGCAAGGCGTAGTTTAAATTTCGCTATGCCGGACCCGGCATACTTTTGTTAAGGAATTACCAAAGTTATGGGACCGCATACTTATGCCTTATGGGCAGACTTGGCATAAGTATGCCGGATCCAGATAACTTTGATAATTCCTTCACAAAGTTATGTCGGGTCCCAAGATAAAAGTTTATGGATAAAGTGGATCCATGCCTACTATGTCAAAGAGTAGGATTTGACCAATTTAACGATTACTTGGCCGGACATATTGGATGGTTAGACAAATTATTGGTTCTTGGAGAATCCTGGAGCAAGTGCATACTTCTTCTCAACTTTCGAAAAAAGCTTGATTCGAACTAAATTCTTGCAATTATTAGGTAATCTGAAAGAGTCAACCTGAAAATTTATGGTGTTTCAACATGCCACTTAATTAAAATATATTTCACAATGTGATTGTCTTTACATGGAAGATCACGATCGCTAATAGGATCATACAATGGGGCTTGAGTGTAGAACCAATTTGTGTTATGTGCAAGTGTTGTGATGAAGAAAGTTTGCCCATTAAAAGTATGCCCCCACCAAGATAACTTTGTGAAGAATTATCAAAGTTATCGAACTTAAGCATACTTATGCCTTATGTAATGGCATTTAGGCATAAGTATCAAGCGGATCCGATAACTTTGATAATTCTTTCACAAAGTTATCGTCAAGATAAAAGTTTATGGATAAAGTGGATCCATGCCTACTATGTCAAAGAGTAGGATTTGACCAATTTAATGATCTTGCCGGAACATATTGGATGGTTAGACAAATTATTGGTTCTTGGAGAATCTGGAGCAAGTGCATACTTCTTCTCAACCTGGAAAAAGCTTGATTCGAACTAAATTCTTGCAATTATTAGGTAATCCGAAAGAGTCAATCTAAAATTTATGGTGTTTCAACATGCCACTCGACTAAAATATATTTCACAATGTGATTGTGCTTACATGGAAGATCACGATCGCTAATAGGATCATACAATGGGGCTCGAGTGTAGAACCAATTTGTGTTATGTGCAAGTGTTGTGATGAAGAAAGTTTGCCCATTAAAAGTATGCCCCCACCAAGGCATAACTTTGTGAAGAAATTATCAAAGTTATTCGACCAGATACTTATGCCAAGTCTCTTGCCCATAAGGTATGAGTATGGGTTCGGCATAAAATTTGTAATTCCTTAACAAAAGTATGCCGGTCCGGCATACACGCGATTCAACCCTTGTCTTGCGATTTTTTTTTTTAATTTTTGCTTGAGCGAGGGTTCGAACTCGAAACGCGCTGAAGGGCAAAAATTAAAGACCAGCAAGGAGTGATAATTTAAAGACCACAAATATGAGGGGCAAAATTTAAAGACCACCACAAAAGAAGGGCACTCCGCGCAAAAAATTGAATAAACTCTGCGTGGAAAAGCCCACCCCTTATCAAAAGTGAAAGTCGCTAAATCCTTACGGAACAGAAGCTCGGCCTGCACATTTCCTAATGGACCAGCATTCATGAGCAGATCATTGTAGAATTTCATACCCCATAGCATAGCAGTGTCATCTGCATAAAGTCCAGGATATTAGACATATCCTTCAATTTCTCAGAAATCTAGGTAAAAATATCTGCAAAAGCATAGTATTTCCAATAGATAGAGAACTTACTTATTGCTCCATAAGGAGTTAATGACTTGTAATGAAAGCCGAATAACTGAGTGAGGTTGTCAAAGTTGGGATGCTGGACAACTAAGTTCCACTGTGTATAATTCATATTGTAATTGAAGTTCGTTATAGTGACCTTCACCCTCCAATACTCCTTGTAGTTGAGTTTCACATGCCAGTGAATTCTAATTGGGCACATATGATTAGTGCACTGAACCACAGGAGCATACTTGTTCTTTCCTACATGGCCTGAAACAACTGAAGCTAGGTGCGGTTCGTCTTGACTGCGAGGAGCAAAGAAAGAAGGATCAGGAAGAAAACAACCAAAAAATTTAAAATGAAACTCTGACAAAAAACTGAAAGAAAAAAAAGGCATATTTCACAGGACTTACTCTACACAATTTCCATGCTGAGTGCCATTCTTCTGGCAGCCACATGTGCATGTTGGGCATGGTACAATTGTGTCATTGTAGAAGGATGAGAGGGAGACGCAGCATGTTGGAGTTTTTTGAGCTAGGAACTGTGAGTATGTACAGGTGACATTCCACGTCACTGTCATCAACAATATAAATAGGTTAGAAATGAATCCTCATGGTAATTATAAAAATCTTAATGATAAAAATCGTGAAGCTGAGGTGCTCTGGAAAATAATGCAAATGCATAGCAAGGAAAGATAATAGCCTTTAAAGAGGAAGGTATTATAGAATGCATGTGTTTGAGCCTTGTAACTTACTCATGGCCTGTGTTACTCGTCTCCCATCATTAGTAACGAACTTAGTGGGTTTAACAATTTTAGCAGGTCCACACGTATAACCAGGTCCTGGTGCCTTTAAGGTGAAGTTCTTAGGAACTCTAACTGTTTTATTCGTTGTTCCGGCAGAACCAACACTGACTTGGAATGAGCTAATAGCAGTTTCAGGATCTTGCCCCCATGAGTTGATCACTCCTCCCTTGCAACAATTTGCAACCTGCTGATTGTAAGGAGTTCCGGGCAGCAAATCAACAACTGTTGGATCCTTCTTGCAGCAATGGGGAATGTTTCCTTTAAATTTCGAACAATCTCCTTGCTCTGTTGTTTGAGCTCCCATCATATTCCATATCACCTCCTTCTTCGCCCATGTCCATCCCAAAGTCCAGCCTGGTGCTTGAATATGCCTATATTGCTGGAAGTTGAACATAGTCACAACAGCCTGTCCATTGGGAATGATAATTATCAGAACTTCCAATTTGTTGGTAATAATAATCAGTAAAGAAGTAGAGAGAGAGAGAGTACTACTTACAAGATATCCATCAGGTGTCCAGCTGATGACATCCCATTTTATTGTGATGTTCCCATTGGGATCAAGTGCATCGAAGGCATCTAGAAGAAAACCACAAGTAAATTTATATGACAAAATGGTAAAAAGCACGCGGACATGCACAGACAAACAGATCTTTACGGTGATGCAATAAAAAAGTATGAAATGAATCACACAAATCTGATTCAACAATATAGAATGTGAGTCAAACCATAGTTGTATATATACTTTAAAGGCCTAACTTATGTGACAATGCAATTTGTGACAGAATGTGATCCCCAAAATCTCAATCTCAGAACATCAATAGCTAGAAAATGGATCTCCGGTGGAAAAATATTGTTATGGACCGGGATCACCAGTTCTAAATGTTTTCCCTAAGCTCATATTCGACCAGCCATCAGAATTGACATGATTATACAGGTATGGAGCCAAACTGTACGATCTTCTTTGATCTCCTCTTTAGGAGAATGCAGAAGCATTAGATTCTTACTATTCATGACAACTTGTGATCAGAGAATTCAATTATGAAAGCACATTGACCTGAGATAAGTAAACATTTCGCTTCCTATATAATAGTGAAGCATAAGTCAGAGCAAGACCCCAAGTGAAAGGAAAAACAAGATTGATCTGAAATCCTTTTCAGTGAGATCAATCACTATCCATAAGTGTATTTTTAGATGCTCTCCCTCTTCTTCTTCATCATTTTTTTTTTCTTTTTTGTTCTTTGTTTATTTTTGTGGGGTGGTGTTATGAATCAATAGAAGCATTAAAGATCTAAGTTTCCCTGTAAAATTCCAAATCAAGAACCCATTTGCCCTGCTCCTCTGGATTTAGTTTGCCTAGAAGCAGATCAATCTTTAATCCAGCATCATTTCAGTTCATCAAGTCCAACAATAGAAATATGATGTAATTTGACATAAAAATCAAATCTTGATATTCAAAATCACAGACCCAAAGAAGCAAATCAAGAATATTCAGCATTACCAAATACTTCAAACCCAAACAATTAAATCAAGAACTAAGCAAAAGCCATATCCCAATTTCACATAAATATGAAATCTTGATTGCAAAAAAAAGAGGAAATCATAAACAAACCTGTTGATGAAAAGCTGAAGCAAGACAGCAAGAACACTAATAATACTGCAGATCTAAAGAACCCCATAATCCCCTTGTAGCTGCTATAGATTTTCTAGTGGTTTTTCTAGCCACACTTTATTTTTAACTATATAGAAGAGCCACTTGGCCCAACTTTTTCGTCGTCCGTCCCAATTAACACTATTATAGAAGCACCAGTTTGAGAACGGATCGTCGTCCATCATGGCATTTCAGCAAATAAAATGAAAAGTGAGGATAATTAATAAATCATTCTTCAACTCTTATTTTGACTGCACACGTGTCCATTGTGGCAGGCCCTACGTCTCCTACTTCACATTTTAGGCGTCTTTATTTTCAAAATACTCTCTTTCATAAAAGGTCTACCCCTCTTTCAATTTTTGTCCAGAATCTTCATCATCTTTCATTTCTTTAGTTTTTCCAAGTTCTCTTCGGAAAATTCCCAATACCAGTGGTTTTTTAGTTTCCCGCTGCAGAGAAACAGGGAAATGGTAGCTTCTGTGTAAGCACTTCCTAAATTAGTAGATTCCGCTATTTGGGCTTGGCAAACCTTGGATGGTATGTGATTTGAGACTTCCCTATCACATGCAACAGTTCTTTTGCAGCCATGGCGTGGTATCCTTCTCTTTGCCCCTTTAGAAATGCAGACTAAGCCTTAATATTGCAGGTCCCTCTGAACATTGTTTGGTGGAAACCCATTTTCATTTCTGTTTTATTCAGCTCATAGAAAGGCATCAATGGGAAATAGGAATTACTTATTCATTTATGTTGGTAACACTAGGATTCTCAAGTGAGTGTTGTTTTACTTCATAACTGATTATTTCGTGACTATTCATTTATGAATCCAACCAAATATGTTTTTAGTCTTTGATGTTGTAAAATTCACTATTAAAGGCAGTAATACTGTAATGTGAAAAAAAAACAAGGGAAAAGAAAATAAGCTTTCCTTGGGGGTGGAGAAAAGAGTCAACACATTATATTGTGACTCCAGGCGAGGTTAGTAATAAAAGGCATTATGAAATGGCTTGTTTATGCACTTAGCGAGCTCATTTCTATTGCGAGATAATAAAAGAAGACTTTTTAATGGTATTTAACAATTGTTAATCTCCATTGTCATCTACTTTACCTGTGTTGCTCTCAAGTCAATAAAATAGGACGGGTGATTTATCAGTTCTACATTATTTTGATATGGAATTATTTTGTTAGTGTACTATTTGAATTTGTCTCTGCTCGACGCTGGTTGAGGCTTATCTATAATATGCTGTCCAATTTTGTTGATGCATTTCCTAATATTTGGTTGCAGGTCCCCGATTTCATCCTATGTGGTATATATAAGCTCAGTTTAATAAATATATCAAATTATAGCAAAGAATATTGGAAGGATGGAGTACAATTAATGTCCTGTTTCACGGGTATGGTCAATATGACATATTGGAGACCATTTCAGAGAAGGTTCACCAGAAGTTAGAAGAATAAAAAGCAGAGTATGATGCACTTAGACATATAGTCTTTATTAAATTTTAATAAAGGTAGTTAGCAAGGACGATCAACTTATATAATAAGAAGTTCAGCTATCCTGTTAACAGAGATATCACATCTTGCTCTTGACAATAGTTTGTTATATGTGGTTTTCTTAAAGTTAGCTGCTTTTGGCTCAATATGATAAAGTTCTGCTGGAGGTCATTACTATTTCTGAGTACTAGCTAGACTACTAATCTGGGCTATGTTACAAGTATAGCTTATCAAGTGAGAAGGAGCTCACATTTCTCATGGATATGTAGTGATCCTGCATAAGTTATTCATCAAAAAGTTATAGGACGTCTCTTATGACACTAATAATCTTTACAATTTCCTTTTTAACACATCTTTTGGTCTACTGATCTGGGTATAAGGAAGCAATTTGAAATCCTTTTAGCTGGCCATGGTAGTTCCAAAAGAAGTGAAGATTGGGCCTAAAGTAATCAAGAAGCTGGAGATTTCATCTTTATGCAACAACACGAAGACAAGTAAGTACATTTTTGGGTGAACTCAATGGCATTGTCAGGAAACTCCAAGTATGTATATTATCAATTTCAATTTCCTCCATGCTATGCCTCCGCCCTGTTCTTTTTCTGATCTGAAAAATACTTGCATAGCTTCGCGGTTTTGAAATGTGATGAACATTTCATATGGAGCCAAATCCTTTGCCATTGCAAGAGATTTACTTATGCCCGCAGCCAAACTGAAAAAGTCACAACAGTTTGATCATTATAAGGTAGTTTAAGCCGAAAATGTATCCTCTCTTTTGTAAAAATGATTGTTATATTTCTTTGTCTCACTACGTACTGAATAGTATCTAATATGTTATAATTTTGAAGTCAAAAGAGGTAAGAAACAAATAGAAGGGAACTTTTAAAACTCTTATTCAAAAAAAAAAAGGGAACTTTTAAAACTCAGCTTTCTATATTTAGAGTTTTTGAGATTGACAAAGAGAATATTGGTTCTTTTGAGCATTAGTGATGACTTAAGTGATAAAGAGAAGACAATTTAGAAGAAGAAGCTAATGATTCTTCTATAACTGAGTGTTCTTTTGTGGAAGTAGGTGAATACACTGTTTTAATTGAGTTCATTAGTCCATCCACAGTTTGGTAGCAGACACAAGAAAGGAAAGATAACCAAGTCAACTCTTTGTCGAGGGCCAAGTTCGTAAGCATATAATTCCTTCGTAAGTATCTATTATTTCATTACTAGAAGTGTCTCATAAAGCTTAGTTTTGCTTCTTATCTACTGCCAAAAGATTCTGCTAAACTTATAAACTTCTCCCGGACATAAGTAGAAACATGAATAATTGGCCATATTATTTTTCCTATAGGACGAATATCTTATCATCTATATTTGTACATTGAATGACAACCGTTCTCACTAAGCATGGTTATACCGACAATGTATAGCAGTATTTACAATTAACCCAAGTGTCCACTGAAAGACCGATATTTTCTATTACCCATCTAAGTTACTGAGTACTATGTTTCACGGGCTGGCAAAAGTTGTACTATGACTTGGTTGATGCAGCTGTTTAATAAATTGTTGATAAAATATATTGGACGCTTTCTTGGATGATTATCTAAACCATCTTTCCCCTTGAAAACACTACATGTATACACTTCAATGGACAATTTTCTAGCCCTTCCTTTGTCCCTCTTCAGATAGTAAACCATAGACCATCTATGGTCCATTAATCTTACAAGGGTTCTGCAAACAAAAACATGAAATAGAGATTTATAGAGAAACTGTGATTATTGTTTTGAAGTTGAAGTGTGATTCTTTGCCTATCCATGCTACCAAGAGAATTCTTTTCATCTTTTCCTAATTGGTGCTTCCAGTATTAAACGAATAGTGTTAATAAGTTTTACTACATTTTAGAGCGGACTTAAGGTACCTTTAGATTTGACATTTTCTTGACAGGTAGCTATTTTTTTTGTAAGACATGGAGGAAATGTGGTTGCCGAGGACAAGAAAGGATGAAGGTTGCTTGAACAAGCTTCATATTAGCCTTGGCTCAGCATTAGTTGATGATGAGAAGGCATTAATGCTGGTAAAACAATGCCGGATGTAAAGCTACCTTTGATGTCATTAGCCAATTGATATATTCAAGGCTTATTCTGTAAATGGTTGATGTGAGGTGTTCTCAAATTTGTGAAATTGGCGACCAACTGCCCAAACGTCAAATAGGAATGAGAAACTCCAACCAGTTTTCTTGAAAATGTTTGCTCCTGATGTTTCTTTAGTTCCTTGGTAATTTTTATAGGCTGGTTAGAGTTAGACTAACTTTGAGATAAATTCTATGAATTTCTTTTATGGGAGAAGAGTTCTTCCAAATTTAGCTTAGAGTTAGGATTGGAGAGGTGACCTAAGTCAACTTTTTAAGACATTCTTGGATGGTAATATTGGCATAGATGATTCTTGCTTCCTTTATACTCCACATGTCCATCTTTGCTTTTGTAGAAAAAAATTTAAATTTTAGTAAAGTTGGTTTCTCCCATATTTATATTCTATCAAAACTAAACGACACAAACAAACAATATTGTCGGGCACTAGCCCGTGCCTTGCACGGGCATACACCATCTAGTACTATATAGAAACTTCAGTTTCTATACATGGATCGTCGTCCGTTCCCCAAAAAAAAAAATGTCAGTTTCTATACATGGATCGTCATCCGTTCCCCCCCCCCCCCCCCCCCCCACCCCAAAAAAAAAAAAAAAAAAAAAAACATCATCTCAACTCATATTAATAAAATAAAGCAATATCCAAAAAAAAAAAGTGCACCCATATTAAAAAAAATTAAATAATATTCGTGTAATTTCTAAAGTATCCCATTAAGTCAATAATAATGAATTCATTGCCACATGCGTATCAATCCATTAGTGGGACCAAATAAAATTATTGTACAACAAAAAACATGGATCTCATATTATTGTTTTTCTTCAAAACGTTAAGTAGCCAAGCTATACAATTTTCTTTCTTTTTTTATATTAGTCTGAGATCTAATCTAGATATTGAACAGTTATATTTGTTATTCAGCCATGTCATTTATTTGTTACGTTTACTAAAATAAATATACTTAAAATATTTATACTTTAAAATAAGATAGAATTTAATTACTTTTTCATTTTTATTCTTATTCTAATAAATGTGAAAAGAGATTAATGTCGTAAAAGAAAAAATAATATCAAATGAATTAATTGACGTTTCTTTAAAAAACCATGCAAAAGACAACATGAAAAGTAAAATGAGCTAAACCGAGAATATTTACCAGAACCAAAAAATAGTATTTCTTCGGTTAAATTGAAAATCAAATTTCTACTTTATTTCGTTTTAAACATGTAAAATTAATTTAATAATTTGAATTAGAATTATCCAAATCAAAATTTGACAAAAAAATAATAAGTATTTTACACCTTTAAATTAACCGAATTAAAAATTAAAGTATCAACTAATGCTTAAATATTATTATTGTTTTATCTCAAAAAGAGAAAAATGGTTGTTTTTTAAACAAGTCTTCTCTTTTAAAAAGTATTAATAAATTTTTGCCGACTTTGTATTCATAGCAAACACTAATATAATAAAGTTTTAGATACGGAGCACAAACTAAAATGTTATATTAATCGTGTTTTAAACATAGTCTATATATATATATATATTATCACTATCCAAAATGGTACTGTAAATGAGAGTAAAAGAAGAAAAGAAAAATCTTGGCGGTGAGTGGCAGCTGGAAGTGAGCTCACATGGCAAGTTTAGTCTACATTTAGCTAAAGTGGACTCTAATAAAGTCTTTTTAGACAATAACCACCACCTACTGGCCACTGTAATAAAATTATTGTAGTGTTTCTGTTGTTTTCATCCAAAATTTACTTATTTGCTCTTTAAAACTGTAATTTTCTTTCACGTACTAATAAATGTAGCTTTAGTTTCCACCACCAAATGATGTGGTGCAGCGGATGGAGTTATTTCTCCCTTAATCAGAGATCTATCCCAGAAATGGACCCCACTCGGCGAGAATCAATATATAGTCGGACTCACCGGATGGAAAATCTTAAAAAAAAAAATCTAGTTTCACTTGCATTAAATAAAAATTAAAATATTTAGTTTTAATTTAATAAAATTAAAAATTAACTCTACTAATTGTATATGTAAAAAATTTAGTTTTTTAGGAAACTTATATTTTAGGAATTAAATAGTAGTATGAGTTACAACTATGCACATTGTAATGCTATTTTTTTTATTAAAAATAGATTATTTTCGCTCGTGAAAGCAATGCCCCTTGCTTTAAAATAAGATAGATACATTATTAGATATGTAATTTATGCGATTATTAGCTATGCGGAATGAAATTATAATAGAATCTTATCTTAGATAAGTAAATTTTCATCACGATAATATTTTTTCTTACACGAAACACTAAATAAACTTGAGAGGGTAATTCTTTAGATAAAAGGTGAAAATACAACTTCTTAATAAACTTATTTAATTATTGGATATGTAATTTATCTAAGTATTGTCTATGTGGAATGAAATTATAATCAAATCATGTCTTAGATAAGTAAATTTTTATCACGAGATTATTTTTTCTTACACGAAAAACTAAATGAACTTGAGAGGGTAATAATTCTTTAGATAAAGTGTGGAAAACAACTTAATAAACTTATTTAATTTTAATATAGTGAAAACAAAGCCCTAGTGGAACCGATACCATACTTGTAGCTGTAAATGATACCTAAAAATAGTAATTCTTAATAATTCGACAAAAAATTTGGAAAGTAAACCAAGAGACTTCTTTAATTAAAGTGAGAACCTATTTTAATCAGTTAATTTATACTGATAATATAAGAAATTATTTATACTACACATATATAAACTTTAAATTAATCAGCTATAATATGCTAAATTATATTAATGATATACAAATATTTTACGAATCAGTACGTCTAAGTTAATTTTCTTAAATGATTATAGTACTCCTTATTTTTTTTTAGTTTTTTTTTTTTTTTAAATAGGGAGTAGGGGAAGGGGAAATGGGGGAGGGGACTACGACGTGGGGATTCGAAGCCTCACCAACAAGATGAAAGTTCAGGTAGCCAACTAACTGAGCTACTACATCCCTACAATTATAGTACTCCTTAATGTCTTATTTCATGTGAATGACATGAAAATTTAAGAAAGAAAGAAAGATTTTTTAAAATTTATAATCTAAAATAGGTCATAAAAATTGGTATGGCCATAAACTTTTGTCACTAACGATAAAATGAAACAAACTAAATAACTATAAAATAAAAATATATCATTTAAAAAAAATTGTTACTCCCTCTAGTTCAAAAAGAATGTCTACTTATCCTTTATTTGATTCAAAAGGAGTGTCAGACTAACCAAATCAAAAAAGAGCTAATCTTATTTTTTAAAATTTGCTTTTATTAAGTGTTAAGTGATTAAATTCTAAAATTTATTTAATTAAGGGAATGTAGTCAAATTATCTATTTTTACTTAGAAATTAATATTTTTTAATGGGTGTGCAAATAGCTAAGTAGACAGGTTTTTGAACGGGGACCGGGTTGCGTTGAGGGAAGGGGGGGAGTACATGCGATCGATCAAAAGGAAGCAGTGATTGAAGGACTAATAAAAATGAGCTGTATCCCATAGAAGAATTTGTCTATTAACAGTTGCCGACAGTGGGGTTAATTAACATAATTAACAGGAAGGAGAAAGACAACCCAACTAACTTCAGTATGTGTGACTTGTCGTTTTTTGGTTTTGTTTTTTCATTTGTGTTTGAATAAGTTTGTGGACTAAGAGCCTATTTGGATAGGCTTAAAAAAAAAAAATAGCTTATAAGCTGGAAACAGCTTATAAGTTAAAACAAAATAAGTTGGGGTAGGTCAATTTATTTTTTTTGGCTTATAAATTGTTTTCAATTTATGTTCTGGCTTTTAGATAATGTTAAATCAAACGGCTCAATTAATTTTTGAACTTATTTTAAGAAAATGACTTTTTACTTTACCTAAACACTAAAAAAAAAAAAGTTGAAAAGCGAACATAAGCAACTTATAAGCCAATCCAAACGGACTCTAAGACAATCACGCAATATTTGCGAGTGTCGGTGTGAGCACAAATGCCACGCGACAATGCACAAAGAAACTAATTAAATAATGGAGTATACCAATCATGTGGAGTCCTCCTCAAGATTCATCAGTGTGCCAATTAAAATTAGGCACTAAAGTATAGTTTTAGAAAATCGCTGTGCAAGAATAGTTAATTTTATCTTTTCTTCACAAAGGTAAAAGAATATTGACATCCTTGAGATATGTTTTTCGACCACAAATAGATGAGCTAATTTATGGTGTGTTTGGTATAAAAGAAAGTAAAAATTCACGAAATTTTTTTACTTATTTTTTTATGTTTGACGGGTAGAAAATATTACATACAATCTATGCAAATACTATGTTGGAGTGGAGAGCGGGGGCAGGTGCAAGAAGTGTTGGGCAAGGACCGTGGCGGGGGTTCAACATGGTATCTCTTGTATATCATGATGGCATTACAAAGGACTTCTTTCATTTTTTTTCAAAAACACTCATCAGTCCTCTATGATACGCATGTGGTATTTTTCTTTAAAAAAAAAAAAAAACTCTATGATACCATTAGGTTATATACATATAATGAGATGTTATCATGAAGGACTGCTTCAGTTCTTCAATGAGATCCGCCCCTATTTATTGAACTTATTTTCCCTAACTCCACCATTGAAGTTATTTTTCAAATTTTCAACAAATTTATTTTTCTAAAAAAATATTTTTAATTATGGAACGTTGGAAAACATTTTACTCCGTGCCTAATGTTTGCTTATCCCCATTTTATGTTGTGAAGAAGTACATCTAACTGTGGTCACTTTATTTTAATAACATCGTGTATTTTTCGAAAATGAAATGCATGAAGTTGCATTTTTGTTTTATTTTTGCATAGCTTTTAATGATTTACATTTTCGTAGCTACATTTTTAGCGATTATTTTACAATAATATTTCGATTGTGAGAGCAAAGAGTAGACTGAAAAGTGAAAACACTACATGCCCTTTTGCTAGAACAGTCATATGAAAAACTAGAGTTATTCTGCAAAATAAAGTGGTCTTTAAATATTTGATGTTTATGGATAAACCTAACAGTCTTGTTTATCTCAAATTTGTTTGTCCGCAATAACGATTGGTTGTTAAATACTCCTATATAAGCTTAATGCCACATTACCAACTCAATTTAAAATAAGCAATGACTCTTCAAATTTTTTACAGCGGATTGAAAACGGAGAAGATGGAGAAAAGGGAGGAAGGGTGAGAAGAAGAAAGGGGTTTGAGGGCTGCCTCAACTTGGTATTAATTTGGGGTAATTCAAATTGAACGGGTCAAAATAAACAAGTCATGAACCTGCTCAAACTTGCATGAGTTGCATGGTCAAAATAAACAAGTCATGACCTAAAATAAACATTATAGGCTAATTTTACCTCCCTAAAACTCAAGTAAATGATCACTTAGTCAATAGTATATCTGTGTTAACTCTTAATTTTTCTCGCCCTCTTGTTTTTATATAGTTTTGAGTTACTTCCTGACAATAGTTCTTGTTTTTCCCCTTCATTTTTCATTACCTCTTTTTTGTTCTCGAAACGATTTATATCTATTGACTATTACATTAAATCCATATGAAAGAGTACTCCGAATAAGACTTCTGTGGTCGCTATTGGCTGGTTAATTGACGCTTTCACTGTTATCTTTTGCCTTAATTGTGAAAGCTCACCAACTCCATTTATCATAATTGTTACAGTTTCCCACATTAATTGACTGAACAAGTAGTAGTACTTTTATATAATTTTGAAGAGTATAATCCTCATCTCATCATGAGTTAAACATTTTAAATTAGAGTTATATCTAATGTTAATTTGTTTAACAGTTGTGAACGATACGAGGACCTACTTTATTTCTTTTTAAAAGAGGACATAGACAATATTCCTTTAGACTAGCTCACTAGGAAGGGAGAAGTACTCAAAGAGACCAAGGATTAAATTAGAGAAGGGGAGATATTGAAGGAGAAACTAATAGAAATTAGGCATTTCCCTTTGGTTGGTTGAGGAGAAAAAAGAGCTAATAAAAGTCTGTATATGATTTAGTGATAAAATAGCATTCGTTGAGATCCATTGGAACCCATTTTGATTGCAAGTTGTATACAATCAAACTATGGGTTCAACTATCAAAAACGTCACTGCACGAATTAGCAACTTAGAATTTGGAAATGCTCAATCTTCAATCACTTGGCCTCACCTTCACGGGTCCAAAAGTATCAAAAATAATTTTAATATCTAACCTAAAACCTTAAACTAGTGAATAGAGTATTCCAAGATGTTTATAAACTCTTTTAAAAGCAATCACACAACTACTGGAGCAATTATAAAACACAACAAAAGAACAAGGAATTTTTTTAAAAACGTACACATAGAAATTGCCAAATTAGTTTATTTAGTGATTGGCTAGAAAAGATGAGAAACATAACCATATCAAATTCTTACCATTTTGGGAGTACATACACAAGGGTTTCATTCATGCTTTAGCAAAAAAGAGATGAACATACATTTAGATATCCAATTATTTATTATATTTCACTCATACAAATAGCAAGTGGCTGTAGTTTAGTGGTGAGAATTCCACGTTGTGGCCGTGGAGACCTGGGCTCGAATCACAGCAGCCACACTTGCTTTTTTTCGACCTTAGCTGAACTTACTTTAGTTTCTTGGCCACTTAAAGAAGGGAAAAAAAAAAAAATCAATACTTAGCTCCGTTGCTTATTACTTTTGGGCATACATACATGACCAATAAATCAACCTGGAGAGCGAACGCAGTGATCGTACAAGTTACACGTCCGTACTTTCCCATTCTTCTTTTCCCCTATGCAACTGCCAGACACTTTTTCATTGCAGATAGGTGGCTGCTGGAGAGCAGAGTAAGATATACTATTTGGAGCTGCAAGACTAACCTCCCAATTTATACCATCCAATTGCGTCATATTCATCGCGACAGCAACTGAAGAAGTAGAGAGCAAAAGCTCCATTATCATCACCATGGATAAGAAGAAAGTGCAGCTCTTCATCATGTTAGAAATGTGACTATTATTGCCTTGGTCCTATGAGTAATAATGAAGGTGTTCACGGAGTATAAAGAGAATTTTGGGGGGAGACCCCACCTAATGCATTATTAGAGGAAGAAAACACTGCACGAGATACAAAGTTTCATCATTTCATTGTTTTTGTCGGTTTTTGCGTTTTAAATTTGGCACAATATTTTTAGCGTATAATATAATGCAAGAATATTACCTGAGCTTGACGTTAGTTGTATTCTATTGTTAGAACTCATGATTGATTGCTCATTTTCGGAAAATGAAAATTAGAGGACTAGGCGGAGTCCGGAACCTAAATGACCCAAAAAAAGATGGAATGAATCAAAATACCTCAAGAAAAAAATGTGGTTTCCAAAATACCTTTAACGCAGTAATTTACTGCGTTATATAAAAGTGACTTGACGTCCCACGTTAAAATCCGTTACTCGAGTTTTGAGCTTTTTTTTTTTTTCAAAAAAACAAATTACATAGCGCAACTTTTTCATGCGCTATGCAAACTCACCCCAACTCCCACGTTTCCCACCCCTTCCCTGCCCCACTCCTTATACTCCCACTGTCCGCACTCCTTGTACTATCTTATCTTTATTTTTAACAATGTGACTATTTCTATAAAAACATACTATACGTCAAATACAATGTAATATTTTTACAATTATTATTTTGTTCACAATGATAGATTATATTAATAGTATCACGATAATACTTTAAATTTTTTAAAAGACAAACTCTCCAATAAAAAGGTAGAAGGGTATTTAAGTTATGCTAATAACTTAATTAAAGTGGAGCAAAAATTAGAGACTTCTACATAAGAATAGAGGAAAAAGAGGAATTAATTGAGATCTAGAAGGCACTGATGGAGTATAAAGATTTAAAAAAAAAACAATAAAAAATGTTAATTTTTATGCCTTGGCCCGAGCAAGAAAATGATTCCATTTTAAACAAAGATCGGAGAGCAACATTAAGAAGATAAAGTGACAAAATAATTAGAGGACATAAAATTAAACTATGATTTTTTAAAAATGAATTATTATCATATTAAAAATATAAAACAAAAATTAGATTGTTTAACCCTCATATTATGCTGCTACAACTTAGTGTTGGATCTTAGTACATTTTATTTTATACCCCATTTTCCTCGAGCATTATATTCATTCTAATCTTAACTCATTATAATAACATAAACTATTTCAAAAAGGAAAAAACTAGAGCTATTCTGCAAAGAGTAGACTGAAAACACTACATGCCCTTTTACTAGAACAGTCATATGAAAAACTAGGGCTATTCTGCAAAACAAAGTGGTCTTTAAATATTTGATGTTTACGGACAAACCTAACAATCTTGTTTATCTCAAATGTTTGTCCCTAATAGTTTTGAGTTTCTTCCTAACAATAGTTCTTGTTTTTCCCCTTCATTTTTCATTACCTTTTTTTTTTTTTGTTCCCGAAACGATTTTATATCTATTGACTATTACATTAAATCCATATGAAAGAATACTCCGAATAAGACTTCTGTGGTCGCTATTGGCTTGTTAATTGACCCTTTAACTGTTATCTTTTGTTAATTGACCCATTTTTAATTGTTATCATTAATTTTGCCTTAATAATTTTGAAAGCTCACATCAACTAAACATTTATCATATATCTAATGTTAATTTGTTTAACAATTGTCCGAGGAACTACATTATTTGTTTTAAACTGAACAAGACTATACTTTAGTGGTCGTTTTATATAATTTTGAATAGTGTCCCGGATTATAATCCTCATCTCATCATGAGTTAAACATTTTAAATTAGAGTTATATCTAATGTTAATTTGTTTAACAATTTTAACGACACGAGATAAAAACTACTTTATTTCGTTTTAAACCAGGACATAGACCACTTAGAGTTTAGACTCGGTCACTAGGAAGGGAAAAGTACTCAGAGACCAAGGATTAAATTAGAGAAGGGGAAATATTGAAGGAGAAACTAATAGAAATTAGGCATTTTCCCTTGGTTGGTTGAGGAGAAAAAAAAGCTAATAAAAGTTGAGATCCATTGGAACCCATTTTGATTGCAAGTTGTATACAATCAAACTATGGGTTCAACTATCAAAAACGTCACTGCACGAATTAGCAACTTAGAATTTGGAAATGCTCAATCTTCAATCACTTGGCCTCACCTTCACGGGTCCAAAAGTATCAAAAAATAATTTTAGTATCTAACCTAAAACCTTAAACTAGTGAATAGAGTATTCCAAGATGTTTATAAACTCTTTTAAAAGCAATCACACAACTACTGGAGCAATTATAAAACACAACAAAAGAACAAGGAATTTTTTTAAAAACGTACACATAGAAATTGCCAATTTAGTTTATTTAGTGATTGGCTAGAAAAGATGAGAAACATAACCATATCAAATTCTTACCATTTTGGGAGTACATACACAAGGGTTTCATTCCTGCTTTAGCAAAAAAGAGATGAACATACATTTAGATATCTAATTATTTATTATATTTCACTAATACAGATAACAAGTGGCTGTAGTTTAGTGGTGAGAATTCCACGTTGTGGCCGTGGAGACCTGCGCTCGAATCCCAGCAGCCACACTAGCTTTTTTTCGACCTTAGCTGAACTTACCTTAGTTTCTTGGCCACTTAAAGAAGGGGAAAAAAAAAAAAAATCAATACTTAGCTCCATTGCTTATTACTTTTGGGCATACATACATGACCAATGAATCAACCTGGTCGCTTGCAATCGAAGAAGCTACACGACCGTGGCCCTTGCCCCTTTTTTTTGTCCCCTATGCAACTGGCATACACTTTTGCGTCGCAGATCGGTGGCTGCTGAAGAGCACGGTAAGATATACTACTATTTGGAGCTGCAAGACTAACCTCCCAATTTATACCATCCAATTGCGTCATATTCATCGCGACAGCAACTGAAGAAGTAGAGAGCAAAAGCTCCATTATCATCACCATGGATAAGAAGAAAGTGCAGCTCTTCATCATGTTAGAAATGTGACTATTATTGCCTTGGTCCTATGAGTAATAATGAAGGTGTTCACGGAGTATAAAGAGAATTTTTTGGGGGGAGACCCCACCTAATGCATTATTAGAGGAAGAAAACACTGCACGAGATACAAAGTTTCATCATTTCATTGTTTTTGTCGGTTTTTGCGTTTTAAATTTGGCACAATTTTTTAGCGTATAATATAATGCAAGAATATTACCTGAGCTTGACGTTAGTTGTATTCTATTGTTAGAACTCATGATTGATTGCTCATTTTCGGAAAATGAAAATTAGAGGACTAGGCGGAAGTCGGAACCTAAATGCCCCAAAAAAAAATGGAATGAACCAAAATACCCTAAAGAAAAAAAAATGTGATTTCCAAATCCTTAACGCAAAGAATTTCTGCGTTATATAAAAGTGACACGTGACGTAAAAATGGCCACCGAGTTTTGAGCTTTTTTTTTTAAAAAAAAAAAACAAATTACATAGCGCAACTTTTTCATGCGCTGTGCAAACTCACCCCAACTCCCACGTTTCCCACCCCTTCCCTGCCCCACTCCTTATACTCCCACTGTCCCCACTCCTTGTACTATCTTGTCTTTATTTTTAACAATGTGACTATTTCTATAAAAACATACTATATGTCAAATACAATGTAATATTTTTACAATTATTATTTTGTTCACAATGATAGATTATATTAATAGTATCACGATAATACTTTAAATTTTTAAAGACAAACTCTCCAATAAAAAGGTAGAAGGGTATTTAAGTTATGCTAATAACTTGGTTAAAGTGGAGCAAAAATTAGAGACTTCTACATAAGAATAGAGGAAAAAAGGAATTAATTGAGATCTAGAAGGCACTGATGGAGTATAAAGATTTAAAAAAAAAAAAACAATAAAAATGTTAATTTTTATGCCTTGCCATAAAGCAAGAAAATGATTTCATTTTAAACAAAGATCGGAGAGCAACATTAAGAAGATAAAGTGACAAAATAATTAGACGACATAAAATTAAACTATGATTTTTTAAAAGTGAATTATTATCATATTAAAAATATAAAACAAAAATTAGATTGTTTAACCCTCATATTATGCTGCTACAACTTAGTGTTGGATCTTAGTACATTTTATTATATATTGCTATTTTCCTCGGGCATTATATTCATTCTAATCTTAACTCATTAATAATAATATAAACTATTTCAAAAAAGAAAGTAAAAAATATATAAAATAACAGTCCAAATAATACCCTTTTTTTCTTTTTTAAGCATGAAATTTAAAAGTGATGTTGACAAATTGTAGGGTTTCTCTATTATATTTTTTATAAATAAAAGTTACATGCTTATGTAATTTGTAACCTTTGCAAATTTTATACATTACACAAAAAATCAAGTTATTAGATTTAGTCATGATCTTTATACATTACTCAAAAATTAAAATATACAATAACTTATTCAATTGTTCTCTAAATTTTAATTGTATAAGAATTGTATAAGTTATTAAAGTATACGTTATAAAAAACACATGCTTGCTTTTTTTTCCTTTTTGAAATAGTTTATGTTATTATAATGAGTTAAGATTAGAATGAATATAACGCTCGAGGAAAATGGGGTATATAATAAAATGTACTAAGATCCAACATTAAGTTGTAGCAGCATAATATGAGGGTTAAACAATCTAATTTTTGTTTTATATTTTTAATATGATAATAATTCATTTTTAAAAAATCATAGTTTAATTTTATGTCCTCTAATTATTTTGTCACTTTATCTTCTTAATGTTGCTCTCTCGATCTTTGTTTAAAATGAAGTCATTTTTCTTTGTTACAAGTTAAGGCATAAAAATTAACATTTTTATTGTTTTTTAAAAACCTTTATACTCCATCAGTGCCTTCTAGATCTCAATTAATTCCTCCTTTTCCTCTATTCCTCTTTTTCCTCTATTCTTACGTAGAAGTCTCTAATTTTGGCTCCACTTTAATTAAGTTATTAGCATAACTTAAATACCCTTCTACCTTTTTATTAGAGAGTTTGTCCTTTAAAAATTTAAAGTATTATAGTGATACTATTAATATAATCTATCGTTGTGAACAAAATAATAATTGCAAAAATATTACATTGTATTTGGCATATAGTATGTTTTTATAGAAAGTCACATTGTTAAAAATAAAGATAAGATAGTACAAGGAGTGGGGCCAGTGGGTGTATAAGGAGTGGGGCAAGGGGTGGGAAACGTGGGAGTTGGGGCAAGTTTACATAGCGCATGAAAAAGTTGCGCTATGTAATTTGTTTTTTTAAAAAAAAAAAAAAAAAAAAACTCAAAACTCGGGTGACGGATTTTAACGTGGGATGTTGTAAATTACTGCGTTAAGAGTATTTTGATACCACATTTTTTTCTTAGGGTAGTTTGGTTCATTCCATCTTTTTTTGGGTCATTTAGGTTCCAGACTCGGACCAGGCGTCTATTCCCTGTTACAAATTAGAAGAGAATTTTATTTTTCCGAAAGAAAGGAGAATAATGAATAAGTATTGAACTACTCACAATAAGTATGGATAAGCTTTTTCTAAAGGCCATAAAAATTCTAAATATTATTGGTCCAGATATAATTAAGTAAATTGAAATATGTTCTATCTAACCGCCTGTAGACGCTCGGCAACTCTCCCCCGACCCCACTTGTGGGATTACACTAGGTCTCTTGTTGTTGTGATCAACACTCAACAATTAGTGCGACTCGTGAACTCCTCATGGCATACCTAATATACATGGTCCAAATGAAAAGTCCGCAGAGACTGCTAACAAGCTATGTCCACCCTGGCCCTACCCATCTCCAATTCTCCATCAACAGCTCTGGCCAAAACAAAACTAGACCAGCTCCTTATTTTAAAGGATGGATTTCACGGATGCCTAAAAGTTGAAGTTGGACATGGAAATACTGGAATCAACTGTAAAGTATAATTGAACACTGTCATCTCATAAAATTACATCTCTGTAAAAGTGACAAGAATAGAAAGCAAGAACAGCTTAACAAACTCAAAGAAAAATTGGCTCAGAAGGAAAAGTATGTCTAAATGTCTACTTGAAAGAGATGACTCTATATGGGCACCAATTAATCCAGTCTCCAAAATTTTAAAGATGATTTCCGCAAATAACCAACAAAAGCAACCTTCAGCGTATTGCTAATCCTTGCATTGTTTGTGTGCTATCTTCAATTATTTTGTTAGCATGAATTGTGCTAATAACCCCTGAAATATTTCCCTGCAAACAGTTGACACTCTTTAGCATTAATCATATAGAGAGAACACAACAACTCATAATAAATGAGAATAGGAGGCTAAGGACATCTAACTAGATAAAGTAAAGGACGACAGAGATATGCTGCATCACAATATGTCTAGGGGCTCAAGCAGAGGAGCAGCAGGAATCATGGTAACTAGCCACGCCCGCTCTTGGATCCAAATTGACTACAAGAACTACGTTTAAAAAGAATGTGACTTACCCTCCAGGTCGCAAGCTTTGCTCGAAGCAATTGCCAGTGATTTGGCCCAAATAAACGCTCTGTACATCGGCTGCACGACACCCATACAAAGGAAAAGGAAAACAGTTACGAACAATTAAAAGCTTAACTAAGCAGAGCTAAATTCTCCAACCAAAGCAGAGGCAATGATAATAAAGGATGGCGATCACAGGAAGCACACCTCACAATTATTACTTGGTTCATTTGATCTATTTTGCAGACAAGTAACTTAGCTGAAATTGCCTTAACAATCCACGATTCCACCTCAATATCATCAATCTGCAAAGAACAAAAGACCAATGGGACGACCAAATTCTGGAGCAAAAATACAAACTACAAGACAGAGACAATAAATGTACATTCAATGTGTCTTTGATCATGGAATAAGGAATTTGACCCGTTTCCGTCATGCCAAGATCTACCAATGTCAATAGTCTCATTTTTTCTACACAATCTTCATGGATAACTCCTGCAACATGAACTAGAAGAATCAGACCAAGAGCAGCCTTTCAAAACTCAAGGATTCATTCATAAAATACACTAAAGTTCCATTTAGCAGAAACGCAAGCACTAACCATAGGTTGTTAATAATTCAGAATTTGCCTCCTGGAAATTCAAGTAATCATCTAGCCTCCCAGTGAGAAAGATCTTCAGAAGCTGATATGCTAGAGCATATTTAGCATCTTTCTCCAATTGGACTATAGCAGGCATATCTAGCAAGCCACACTGCCATATTAAAAAACCAAGAGTAAATATGGCAAGAAAGAAGTGCAGATTTGCTAAGTCACTCACTCACTCACTCTCCTCATTTTCCTTCTTTCTTTTTTTTTTTCATTTTTGATAGATCTTCAATGTGATCATGTCGGTGATGTACTCCATAATATTGTTCTCCAAAAATTTTGATACAGGCTTTTATTAGCTACTAATAGCTGGGAATTTGCAAAATTCGAAGTAATTTACCCAGAATAGTAAAAATCAAACCACATTCTGTATGATGTTGGCTGTTTAATTCCAGCAACCTTGCAAAGCACTCAGATCAACAGTGAGGAGGGAGGCAATCATGCCGTACAATACAAGAGCGTATTCTAATGCACCTAAATCGTTACATGCTAGCAATAGAACGTATGTGATGCCCCAAAAAACAATACAAGATGGCAACAGCGCATGGGGAAAAAGCATTTGGCAAGTCAGCATCTAAAATAAAGACGACAGATTGGTTATATTAAAAAAAGTCTTATTTATACCCAAGCAATTCAACTTCAGAATTCTGTTGAACATAGAATTACCTGAAACATGTCAGGTGCCTTGACAAAGGCAATAATTGCGTGGAGAGCTTCTGCCTTTGCTTCATTCATGGCATAAGCATCTTCACTCGAGAAAGTTTCCAAATAATTTACAAGAAACTTGAAAGACTCTTTTGAAGAGCTGCAAATATGAATGGGGTCAGAGAAGAACAAAAAATTGTAAGCGTGGTTGCTCCAGAAAACACGAGTCCTTCACTATTACCCCTTGGTTTCTTTCAGAATGTTTGAGATCTTAAGGAAGAGCTCCCTCTGATCTTTGACTCCAAGATTCCATTCTTTCAAGAAGCTATCTATCTTTTTGAAAGATGGCAAGATATGTTCAGCGACCTTTCCATTTATGGCTAAATTAAGGGCCTTCATATACACAAGGAAGCGGCGATAAGGATTCTCCAACAGGTTGTAGAGATTGAACAAGCTGAAAAGAGAGAGGGAAAAAATGTAATTTGACACCAGAAACATAACTCCAGGAACTAAAGTGATTATTTTCAAGACATAATACATTTTTAGGCGCAGTGCAGGCTTATCACTTGGTTGTTGAGAGAGTTTAGTGGATATGAGCTCCGCCATCTCGTGTACTTGGTCCAAACTTTCGGGCTTCTTGACAAGGTTGCAGATTATAGTGAAAATGCACTCGATATCTGAGGTAGAAACCAATTAAAGCAGATTACATAACTAAGAAAACAAACAAAATTCAGAAAACATAACACGAGAAAGAATGGTTGCCCAATATGCCAGACAATCAGAGATTGCTTCGCATTGATAAAGAAAAAAGAGCCGCCTCTAAACTATTTGCTCAAAGATAAAAGTCAGTAAAAGTTAGCTGCTTCTTGTATATGCTAGATGATACATAATTTGACTTGAGAATTTATTAAAATACTATTGATGCAAGCCCAACTCCATCGAGCTTCATGAAGATGGAGCATTTGGAGATCATGGGAGGTCAATATAGGATGGCCTTCAAGATATGGGAGATAGCTTGGATGGAAGGCTTCAAGATGATGACATTCAAGATATGGAAGATAGCATGGGAGGCTGTTTGTGAAAAGAGGCTATTTTGGAGAAGGAGTCTATGCATGCAAAAGAGGCTAATACTTAAATGCAAGCCTTTTTCAAGTTTCATTTCCAAGGGAGACATCCAAACAAGGCCCTTACTTCATTAAGGGTATAATTGTAACAGAGCTAGTTGTCTTCCTTATTTTCTTAGTATAAATAGTAGACTAAACATTTCAATACTTAGATTTTGATGAATTGATAAATTTATGAGTGATTTTGAGAGTTGTCTCTAGAGAGAGAAACTTGTGAGAGAGGCCATGGATGGCTCTTGTTGAATCTTTGATTGTTGAGAGGTTGGTTGCTTGGGAATTCAATTCCCTTGAGGTCAACTTAAGAGTTAGGTGCTAATTAGTTGTGTAATTAGGAGGTCAAGACTTTAATATAGTTTTGGTTGCTTAATTCTCTCTAATCTTGTGTCTATCTTTCTATCCCTTTTACTTTCCTTGTTAATTTATTGCTTCCGCGTATCTGTTATTGTATCAACTATGGACATTTTTCTACCAGAAATTTATGTATAGCATATGGAGAATTTCTAAATTTTTATTTTGTTGTTCTTAGCGACAGTAGTGTTGGCCAGCTTGTTTGCACATCATCCAATCCAACTGCAGCTTGTTTGCACATCGTCTAATCCAACTGCAGCTTTATTACAGCACACGTGTTGGGTAAATCTACCCAACAAGATTGGAGTAGATGGGCTCACATTGTGTGTAGTAGCGGAGATTTAAATTCGGATCTCTAGGTTGTTACTCCTAAGCCTTAACCACTCAGCCATTCCCTTGGAGACTATTCAGGATTATATCTTCCAAAAACAGTCATCAGAATAAGTTTTCATGTGATTTTTACCTTTGTCCGAAGCTTTAGAAAAGATCAAATCCGCAGAAGTAAGCATCAACGAAGCCAAATCTAACCATCTTCCTTTAATTATGCATTCCTGTGTCTCGACGCACAACCTATTCACCTGAGGCTCCGCAATCTATGGACATATTATATAAATCCATTCAGAACAGATTCAAATACAACAGCCACAGAATTCCAGCCTAAAATTCACTCACAAAATCTGTCCATAACCAGCATTTCAATATTTTTAACACAAAGTTGTTCCGTCCGCAAACAAGAAAAAAATCAGGAAATTTTCAAAAAATATACAGCTTCTGAAAATTATAACTCCACAACAGCCACGTAGCCCAATATATTCACTTCGAATGAAGAAATTCAGAATATTGTTTCCTGATATCTCAATTGGTCAAATTCGAAATCAAGTGTCTCCTTTCGATGAATGATCAAAAGGGGAATGAATCATTTTTCCTATTTTTCATTTTGTTTTAAGGCCCAATCGACAAAAGAACAAATCGAAAAATAGTAAATTTGATGAATATTCATTTTATACGGACTCATCTTTATCACACTTGTTATAGTGTACAGCATTATACCTGGGATGGAAAGCATTATACATAATGTATCAACATAGTGTAAAAAAGGTGTTTATACACAAATATGAGCTAAATCTGGTAACAACCTCAAAGTATGGGCTACGTCGCATAAATATTTTCAAAAATAGACATAGAGCATAATTTTCC
Source organism: Lycium ferocissimum (assembly GCF_029784015.1). NCBI lineage: Eukaryota > Viridiplantae > Streptophyta > Magnoliopsida > Solanales > Solanaceae > Lycium > Lycium ferocissimum. The sequence goes on from NC_081343.1 coordinate 39,297,596, forward strand.
CAATTTAGGGGTTTTAAAACGAATTAGTTGAGTCCGTTAATTTTAACCATTAGTAAATCAAATTCAGATTAGTCAAAGCATGAGTAATGAAACCACATTATCAATTGAGAGAATGCTGTAAAAGGTAAATAATTGGTAAACAGGCAATAAAGAAGTAAATAAATAAAAATAGAAGCAGAGACAGAAGATTACCTCAGGGCCAGCATCAGCCCATGACATTTGAGCGGTGAACCGAACCACGGTGAGCGCTGGATCTTCCTCTGAAGTTGGAACAACCGTCGTCATTTCTCCTTGTTTTTTTTCTTCGTGGATTGCAAATTCAAAACTATCCGGGAAAGTGAAGCAGGGAGTATAGTAACGGAGATGAGGGAGAACTAAACCCTAGCTTGATGAGATGGACGGACTGTTGTCAAGTGGAGAAAGGGTATTCACGTAAACAAACACATTGCAAATTCCGTTAACAGCTGGGGTTAAACGTCTATATTAACTTAGAGCCCGTTTGGATTGGCTTATAAGCTGTTTTCAGCTTTTTTGAGTGTTTGGTAAATTTAAAAAAGTCATTTGTCTTTTCTTAAAATAAGCTCAAAAAAAAATGGACCCATTTCATTTAGTTTATCAAAGCGAACTATAAGTGACAGTAAACAATTTATTAAGCTATAAGCCAATCCAAACGGGCTCTTAGTTAAATGGAAGATTTAACTTATGGTGACAAATAAGTCTACTAATTAAAAATGGTCACAAGTTTGAACGGCTAAAGTTAAACTTATCTTAAAAATATCATTAAGTTAAATGGGACTGAATTATAATTTTTAAAATTTTTTAATATTTTACAAAATATAAAAAGACCCCAATTTAATCCCAAAAAATCCACTAGCCCCCCTTCTCCTCCCCCCACCAATCGCCCTCAACCCCAAATTTTTTTTTTAAAAAAAAGTTTTAAATATTTTTATTTACTTTTCACCAACCCCCGACCTCACCCCCCCCCCCCCCCCTCCAGCCAAAATGATTTTTTTTTTTTAAATTTTGATTTTCTTTATTTGTTTTTTCACCCCTCCTCCTCCCAACCCTCCCCCCGACCCCCCACCCCAATTTTTTTTTTTAAAGTTTTTTTTTTAACAGCCCCCACTCCGCCTCCTTCCACCCCTCACCCCCTCCCCCCACCCACCCCCCAAAAAATATTTTTTTTTTTTTAAAAGTTAGAAAAGTTTTTCTTTTTGTTTTTTTGCACCCACCACCCTCCCAAAAAAATTGTTTTAAAAAAAAAAAAAGAAATTTGCAAAGTTTTTGTTTTTATTTTTTTGCACACACCCCTCTCCCCCCCCCCCAAAACCCAAAAAAAAAAAAAATTTTTTTTGAAAAGAATTTTTTGTAATTTTTTTTTTTTTTTGGTTTCTTACTTCTCCCACCCACCCCCAAAAAAAATTGTTTTTAAAAAAAAGGTTTTGAAAATTTTTTATTTATGGTTTTTTCCACACCCCACCCACTCCAAAAAAAAATTGAAAGGAAGTTTTGAATTTTTTTTTTTTTTTTGGTTTAGGAAAAGTTTGGATAAAATCCAAGTTGTTGTTGTGTGTTTGTAGTGAAATAGATAGTTTTTCTGTTGTTGTCCTGGTATGGTTCGGGCTTTAGGAAAATATATCCAACATATAGTTTTTGTTCTTGTCTGGTATTTATCTGATTCTGTTTGTAGAAGATAACCTTGAGATTGTAGTTGTTGCAACAAGTTCTACACTTTTTACCCAAGTAGACAATCTACGTTGCAACGACATTCCTTAATATATTGGACATAGCTTTAGTTATTTTGCTTTTTGTAGAAGATATCAACAAATTTGTAGTTGTTGCAACAAGCTCTACACTTGTTGTAACAACTAGGCAATCGTAATGACAACAACTAAATCGTTGGACATAGCTTGATTATTTGGTTAACGTTTGTAGAAGATAACCGATTTGTAGTTGTTGCAACAAGTTCTACTTGTTGCAATAAGTAAACAATGTTGTAACAACTACAAATCATTGGACATAGCTTCGGTTATTTGGTTGTTTGTAGAAGATATCCAACAGTTGTAGTTGTTGCAACAAAGTGTAGTGCAACAAGTTTACACTTGTTGCAACAAGTAGACAACCTATTTATGAATCGGCAAATGTTGAGGAAAGATATAGTCAAATTGACGACCAAATTAACAATCAATCCTTTAAAGAGATGAAGAACGAAGCCAAAAGCGATGGAGATACAAATGAAGAAAGTGAAGAAGAACTAGAAAATGAAGAAACTAATGATGGAAACGAAAGAGATGGAGTAGATCAAGGAAATCACACACCTTGAAAGCGATTGCTAAACAAATTATTACTTAAGTTGTGGTATTTGGAGCCAAGGTGTCTATTGAACAATTTATGCTTATGAACTTATTTATTTTGCTTACTAATTGTTGCAATGAATCATCTGATTGTTGAAGAAGTTGCAACAAGTTACTAATTTATTTCAACACGTTACTAATGCATTTCAACAAGTTGCTAATCTTTTTAAACAAGTTGCTTAGTTGTTCCAACAAATTACTCACCTTGTTAGAAAAAATCAAACAATTGCTTAAATTATTGCAAAAACTAAAAAATATGTCAACGAGATGAGTTAATTGTTACGGATCATACATTTTTGAAGAAGTTGCAACAAGTTACTAATTTGTTTGACGGATGGATCAGATGTTTAAACAAGTTGCGTAGTTGTTGCAACAACTTACTCGCGTATTTACGACGGGTATCTCATATGTTGCAACAACTTACTCATATGTTACCGCACGTGTCTCATATGTTGCAACAACTCCTCCATTATTGCAACATATTCACAATATTGATCACATTGAACTCCTTTGTTTATACTGAATAACATTGAATTCATTTTTTTATCACTAAATATGGTCGAATTAAGTACTTTACATCAAATCACTCTGATGATCACTCGATTTAGGAAGAATACACTTAGAATTGCCCATCTAATCCATGAAATTACTATCTAATCAATTAAGGATGTTAGTAGACATATATATTCATCGCTAAATACCATTTATTTTCTTTGTTTAACACTAAATATGGGTGAATCAAGTAGTTCACATTAAATCACTCTAATGATCACTCGATTTAGCGCATACTGACTTAGTAGATAATTTCTCTTGACTCAAAATACATCAAATTGATTAAGTATTATACATTGATCACTAAATATCGTTGATTTCCTTTGTTTATCACTAAATATGGGTCAATCAAGTAGTTCACATCAATTCACTCTAATGATCACTCGATTTAGTGCATACTGACTTAGTAGATCATCTTTCATGACTCAAAATACATCAAATTGATTAAGTATTATACATTGATCATTAAATATCGTTGATTTCCTTTGTTTATCACTAAATATGGGTGAATCAAATAGTTCACATCAATTCACTCTAATGACCACTCGATTTAGTGCATACTGACTCGGTAAATCATCTTTCCTGACTCAAAATACATCAAATTGATTAAATATTATACATTGATCACTATATATCATTGATTTCCTTTGTTTATCACTAAATATCATTGATTCCCTTTGTTGATCACTAAATATGGGCGAATCAAGTAGTATCTGTTGCAACAACTGTAATATCTGTTGCAGCAAATGTAATATATGTTGCAACAACTGTAGTATCTATTGCAGCAAGTGAGATACCGGTTTCAACAAGATACTAGTTGCTACAACAAGTCTTGTTACTTGTTGGATAAAACCCAACAAGTTCTGGTGACAATGACATTTATTACTTGTTGGAAAGCTACGTTCAAACAATTTATTAACAAGAATACACACATTTGTGATTTGAACACGATCAACATATCATATAAACCAAGTTCACAAACACCAAGAACATAAATTATCATTCTAAAAAAGAACAATATTAAAATGTCATGAAATTCCAAAAAATAACTATTTTTGTGCCAGCTATTTTACATAAGGACCATTTATTTTTTCTCGTCCGCAATGATTCCCCGATTCCACACCTCCTTTTTGACCGCCTTCTTTCGGGTTTGCTAGGATCAATATATGGAGGAGGTATCTCTCTCTCTAATTCAAAACTTCTTTTCAAGATTTTTTTTGGGGGGTGATGCAAAAAACAAAAAACAAAAATTTTTTAAAACCTTTTTTTAAAACAAAATTATTTTTTTGGGTGGATGAGTGGAGTAAGAAACCAAAGAAAAAATTTACTTTTCAAGATTTTTTTTTGGGGGGGGGGGGGGGGGGTTGATGGATGGGGTGGGGATGGTGCAAAAAATCAAAAACAAAAACTTTTCAAAACTTTTTTTTTAAATAAAATTAATTTTTTTTGGGATGGTAGGGGGTGGTGAAAAAAAAAAAAAAAAAAAACTTCTCAAAATCTTTTTTAAAAAAACATTTTTTTTGTGGGGTTTGGGGGTGGGGGGAAAGGATGGATGGGGTGGGGGTGGTGCAAAAAACCAAAACCAAAAACTTTTCAAAATTTTTTTTAAAAATAAAATTAATTTTTTTGGGAGGGTGGGGGGTGGGTGGTACAAAAAAAACTTTTCAAACTCTTTTTTAAAAAAATTTTTTTTTTTGTGGGGGGTGGGGGAAAGGGCGGGGGGAGGGTGGGGGTGGTTGGGCGGAGGGGTGGGTGGTACAAAAAACAAACAAAAAAAAACTTTTCAAACTCTTTTTTAAAAAAATATTTTTTTCGTGGGGGGTGGGGGTGGGGGGCAAGGTCAAGGGGAGGGGTGGATGGGGAGGGGGTGGTGCAAAAAATCAAAAACAAAAATCTTTCAAAACTTTTTTTTAAAAATAAAATTAATTTTTTTTTTGAAGGTGGGTGGTGGTGGGGTGGGTGGTACAAAAAACAAACAAAAAAAACTTTTCAAAATCTTTTTTAAAAAAATATTTTTTTCGTGGGGGGTTGGGGGTGGGGTAGGGGCAAGGGCGGGGGGAGGGGTGGATGGGTTGGGGTGGTGCAAAAACCCCAAAAACAAAGTCTTTTCAAAACTTTTTTTTAAAATAAAATTAATTTTTTTGGGAGGGCGGGAGTAGTGGGGCGGGGGCATGGGTGGTACAAAAAAACAAAAAAAAAAACTTTTCAAAATCTTTTTTAAAAAAACATTTTTTTGTGGGGGATGGGGGGAAGGGCAGGGGGTGGGGTGGGGCAAGGGCAGGGAGGGGTGGGGGGCGGGGGGCATGGGGGCAGGGGGTATTTTATGATTTATATGAGTTGGGTCAAAGTGTTAAAAATAAAACTTGAAGGCAAAGTGTAAAAAACAAAGCTTGGGGTCAAAGTGTTAAAAATATAACTTTGGGGCAAGTCAAAATTCCCTAATCACTAATCCAAAGTTTATCACCCCTACTCAATTAAAAAAACTAGAGTTACCCCAACTCAATTTTTAAACCTTTTTGTCACCTTTAATTAAAAGCCCCTAGTTAAATGGAGGAGGATATAGTTTGAACTTTTGGCATAGATTAGGAGCTAATTTGATCCTTTCACATAAATCAAGAGTAAATTTAACCCTTTTGCATAATTCAAGGACAAAAATTTGAGGAAAAAACAGAATAGCTAATTAATATTGTTGTTGATCTGTTGGACTAGTGGAATCTTTGTAAAATTATGTATATTTAAAAGTTTGTAATAGATTATAATTACAAGCATTTATTTTTATGTATAAAAGGAATATGGAAATATAAGATTTATTAATTCGGCGTTTTAGGATATTCTGATACCTTGTTTATGAAATATGATTTACTTATTACGTAAGAGTATATAAGAGTTGAGGTAATTTTGATAGCGTTCACAAATTTTATAATTTTCATCTTTATGCGAAAAATACAACTTAAGAGATCCAAATTGCATGTCCAAATAATATTTCAACCTCAAATCAACCTAATTTTAAATCATGTCCAAATAAACCTTAAGGGGTCATTTGGTACACGGTATTAGCTGGGATATCCCAGCACTAACTGTGGGATTAATTTTGTACCATATTTGGTAGGGATAAATTTATACCTTATACCAAAGAAAGTATAAAGTACATCCAAAACTTTAGGATGGGATATCCCATCTTATCCTATTAATCCTGGGATTATTTTATCCCATCTCCTAGTTGGGATAAATTAGTCCCAAGAGATGGGATAAATTAGTTCCATGATTATAATCTTGGGATAATTTTGTCTATGTACCAAACGACCACTAAGTCTTTTCTTCTTTTCATACCTATGTTATGAGATAGGGGTGGATCCAAAGCTTTAAAAACCGCAGCCTCGTGCACTAAGCTCCCGCTATACGCGGGGTCTAAGAAAAGGCTGGATAATTATAATCTATTAGAAACAACTTTACTGGAGGGTGTGTTCCGTATGAAGGGAACATTTTTCGAAAAATGTTTTCCAATTTTCTCATGTTCGTTTGGTCAAATTTTTTGAAAACAAGTTCCTAAAAAATGGGAAAAATGGCTCTAATGTCGAAGTAGAGAAAACAGTCGATTGACATTTCGCAACCACCCTACCACCCAACCCACCCTCGACCACGACTCAGACAACTCCCACAACCCCACGCACCCTCCCGCAACCAGCACCACCACCCACGCCAATATTTTTTTTTTGAAGTTTTTAAATTTATTTTTTTGGGTTTTCTACACCATCCATCCCCCGCCCCCGCCCCCGCCCCCGCCCTCCCGTGGGATCCCCCCCACCCCCGCCCCAAAAAAATTAATTTTTTAAAAAGAAAAAGTTTATTTTTTATTTTGGTTCCAACACCCCCTCCAATGAAATGTAACCTTTTTCATTTGATTCAACATGGGTACCTGAAAAAATAAGTAAAGATAGAAAAAAGAAAAAGGAAAAATCTGAGCCTGCCATGGATTTTTTTTTCTTTTGGCAGACACAGAAAAGTTTTTGGGATTTATTGACGAAATTTGAGATGGGTGAAGTTGAAGATTTTTAGATTAACTTTTGGGTGGTGGGGCGGGTTGTAGTAGGGAAGTGGGGGTGTGTGGTGGATAAGAAAAAAAATCCATATTTTTATAAAAGTTAAATAAAATATAGGAAATAGAAAATTTGGGGGTAGGTGGGTGCGAGGGTTGGATAGAGTGGTGGTGCGGGGTGGGGTTGGGGGTGGGTGGTGGTGTGGGGTAGGGTTGGGTGGGGGCTGGGATTTGGTTGGGGGGGTGGAGGGTGGGTGCTTGGAGTGGGTGTGGTATGGGGTGGTGGGGTTGGTCGGGCATGGGTGATATTTTTTTGAAAAATATTTTCTACCAACCAACCGAACATGAAAAAATAATTTGTAAGTTCCATCTTCTCTAGATTCCACCTTATTATTTTTAATATGACCAAAATAACCCTTACATTCTTTTTCTTGGTAGAATAGGAATTTTATGGTTGGTAAGGCTTCGCGTCTGCTCCTTCTATACTAACAATTGCTACAAAGTTGTGGCTATTGATCTACTCCGAAGTATTATTAATCAGTTTTACGAATCTTACTTGTACCCAATTTATGTGGCACAGTTCGGATATCGAGAGTCAAACAGTTTAATTTGGACCGAGTATTCGGGCATGGAATATTTCAAGTTTTTTTTTAAAATAAAATTTACATGTTCGGAAACTACTTAAAAGATACTACAAGTCACAATGATTGATTGACAATTCAAAATATTTAAAGATATATGAAAAAGATACAGTTAAAGAAAAACTTGTTTGAATCTCGAAATCCAAAAGGTGCCACATAAATCGGGACGGAGGGAGTATTTTTTTTATGAATGTTACTCTCTGGAAAAGGACAAAGTGATTACACCATAATATGAACTGTGAATTTATACTGTTACAAAATCCTTCAAATTTTGAATTTTATTCCCTTTGTCCAATTTTATATGTTTGACTGGTGTTTAATGTTGGGTTGGCTTATCTATTAAGGACCGTTTTGTACAGCGGAATTATTTTTCTTTTTCGAATTTTTTTTTAGCGGAATCGGCGTTTTTTGCTGCAGAAATTACGAATACAACTTGACTTATCTATTAAGGACCCGTTTGGCCATGAGAATTATTCTCTCTTCTCTTTTTTTTTTTAAATTTTTTTCACTTTTTCCGGAATCGGCGTTTTCTGTGAAAATTCGAATACAACTTGGCTTATCTATTAAGGACTAGTTTGGCCATGAGAAATTATTATTTTTTTTAAAATTTTTTTCGCTTTTAGGAATCAGCGTTTTGCCATGAAAAATTCCAAATACAACTTGAAGTTGTATTCGGAATTTGAAAAACACCAAAAAACTTGTTTCAAGTTGTATTTGGAATTTGAAAAACACCAAAAAACTTGTTTTCACTTTTAATACATTCAAACAACAGTAAAATATTTTTTTGCAAAAATATACTTAGAAATGCTTACATTTCCACATTCAAAATCTGAATAAAGTGAAAAATATTTGGTTTTCATGGCCATACGCCTACTGAGTATATTAGTGATAGTGGATAACCATTAAAGTATTGGTTGCAAAATTAGGCTGATAGAGTAAACATCACATCATATTTTTGAATTTCAGTACTTGAAGGTTGTAAAAATGGTATACTGATGGAATGACATACATTCAGTGACCTCCCGAGATGGAAAAAGTATCATATAATTTGGATATAGGGAATTATTACCAACTATTTTTTAACTTTTGTTATTGAAATCATTTCTTTTGAATGCCCTTATAGTTGAATCAGTCTAGTATATCCATTCAGGTGATACACATAACAAATGGTATACAAAAAATTTCTCTAATGTAGCTATTACGTGGTGGTTCATAGTTGAGGCATTTCCCTTTCTTCTGGGCGGGGCACTTCAAATTTTCTGGGTTGGTTCACATTTTTGTCTTGGGCTAAAGAGAATCTTGTCTTCTTCATTTATTTTTAACGGGACAAGCAATTTTTTCTTATTGAAAAGTCTGAGGTCTATTTCCATCTTACTGATCCAAAAGAAAAAAGAGTATCTAGTGTTCTACAATTAAATAATTGCTTATCATTCTTGAATAGACTGGATAAACATTTACTAACTTCTAATTTATTTTATTTTTTTGATAGCAAGAATCCACGAGGCCAATCCGTAAGCGAGATAGTGGGCGCACCTCACCTACTCTCAAAGCGTATACTTTAAATTTTAGTTGTTGTGATTTCTATTCGTAGCCATTTAAAGTTAAGCAATTAAAATATCAAAACTCCACCTCTTGTTTACGCTATCACAGAGTTCTAACAAACAAACAACAACATACCCGAGTTCTGTTCAGTTAAATTTAAGATATTAAATCATTTGTCTAAATTAATAATTTCCCATAATCTATGAAATATTTTCATTGTAGCATGGATCAGAACAATGTTCCCTCAAATCCAAGCGTGTTGGATAGCAAGCATGGAGAAGTAGAAAATGGTCTACTCAATCCTAATATTTCCATTGAAGATGTGGCTAGTTTAGAAAATTCGATGCCTGGTGCTTCCTCGAGGACATCTAGAAATACAAACAGAAGTGACCACAACTCTTTTGGAAAAGAGTCCTGTTAAGAGAAAGAAAAAGAGGTGGACGAAACGAATGAAGGCGTTGAACAAAAAGGTTGACCCATGTAGCACAGGTCTAAACAATGTTCCCTCAAATCCAAGCCTGCTGGATAACAAGCATGGAGAAGTAGAAAATGGTCTACTCAATCCTAATATGTCCATTGAAGAAGTGGCTAATTTAGAGAATTCTGATGCACAATTGCTTCCTCGAGGAAATCTAGAAATACAAACAGAAGTGACCGCAACTCTTTTGGAAAAGAGTCCTGTTAAGAGAAAGAAAAAGAGATGGACGAAACGAATGAAGGCGTTGAGAGAAAAGGTTGACCCATGGAGCACGGGTCTGAACAATGTTCCCTCAAATCCAAGCCTGCGGGATAACAAGCATGGAGAAATAGAAAATGGTCTACTCAATCCTAATATTTCCATTGAAGATGTTAATTTAGAGAAATTCGTGCACGCACAATTGCTTCGTCGAGGACATACAGAAATACAAATGTAAGTACAACTCTTTTGGAAAAGAGTCCTGTTAAGAGAAAGAAAAAGAGATGGACGAAACGAATGAAGGCGTTGAACAAAAAGGTTGACCCATGTAGCACGGGTCTGAACAATGTTCCCTCAAATCCAAGACTGCTGGATAACAAGCATGGAGAAGTAGAAAATGGTCTACTCAATCCAAATATTTCCATTAAAGACGTGGCTAGTTTAGACAATTCTGATGCACAATTGCTTCCTCTAGGGCATCTAGAAATACAAACAGACCGGGCCACAACTCTTTTGGAAAAGAGTCCTGTTAAGAGAGAGAGAAAGAGAAAGAGAAAGAAGAAAAGAAGTGTCATGAAGGCGTTGAACAAAGAGGTTGACCCTTGTAGCATGGATCAGAACATGTTTGCCTTTGATGTAAAGGGCGAGAAAGGTGGCACTTCTTCAAAGGCCGAATCACTGTCCGAGCTACGTTCAACTCAAGAGGAAAACAAATCCTTGCATGATCGCTTGTCTACCTTAGAAGATGAGATGAAAGAAATTAAGAAAATGAAAGAATTTTTCGCTGCTCAACAATTAAATGTCCTGCCTACAACATCGCCCGTTTCAACTGAATGACCAATGTTTTTGTCTGCTGACCAAGTTAGTAACAATCTACCCGGCTTTTTAATTTATTTTATTGATTTGAGTATAGCAGTTTTCAATGTCAATTTCTCTGAACTTTATACATGTATAGAAATGCTAGTCCATGCTCTTTATGTGAACAGTTGTTAATAAGAAATAGGATCTAGGATTTCACCTAAAAATTCCTTATGGTTAACCTCCTAAGATAAGGTTTGCATAAAGCAGTAAAGAAATAGCAAAAACCAAGAAACAATGAACAATATTTTTAAAAACATTGAAAAAGAAATTACTTGAGCATGTAAAGACTCTCAGACTAGTCCTAAACCTAGGACGAAAACTACTCTAACATGGAAACTACCTTAATATCCTAAGGGTCTAATTTGCTTATGAAATATTTGGACATCACCTAAAGACCTATTTGTGTACTGTAAAAATCTGGTTAACGTTTGTCCGGTGCCAACCGGGGGTGATAAAAGAAAGAAGGCAAACAATAGCGCTTGATCAGAAGAAGTTTGAAGAAAATCGTTGGGTCCAGGTCGGCCAGGGATAACTTTCTTTATCGCCGATTGGTCAGGTTCCTCCATGGCCAGGAGTTGATGGTAGTTTATTAAGTTCGAACATAGCGGAATCAGTCGTGGCCGTGCTTGGAATTTCTTCGTGACCATTTTGATCGTGGTCGTTGGTCGGATAATCGATTATTCGCTCGCGCGTGTGAAAATCATGTTACCCCCCGCAAAATTCGGGGGTCGGCCGTCGACCCA